>NC_041392.1:592054953-592142414 GCF_002162155.2 Triticum dicoccoides | reverse complement strand
GGAGCTACAGCAGGCATATTGATGAACCGGCTGTATCAAGCAGTGCGCGAAACGGTAACCCGCCGCGAGGGCATAACCCGGCGGGTGGCGGTGCTAATGCCCAGGATGTGGTTGATCACGATCGGGCACGTCGAGAAGCCGAGTTAGCAGCACAATATGCGGCTCGTCAGCTTACTCCGGTTCGTCCAACTACTTCGGTGGAACCAGACGTGGTTTTCAGTTCTTTGGGGTGTCCTGTCTTACCCCGGCCCTACGTTACTTGCGGCTGCCCAAGGACTTCAAGGGTCCTCGTAAGGTGCCCAATTACACTGCCGATTTACCCCTTGAGTCATGGGTTGAGAGCTATGATATGACGATGGAGATGCTGGACGTGGATAATGCGGCATGTGCTAAGTACTTCACCATGATGTTGGAAGGAACAACTCGCACTTGGTTAAAAAGTTTACCAGTTAGCTCCATCGGGTCATGGGCCGAGTTAAAAAGCCGGTTTATCCAAAATTTCAAAGATACATGCAAACAGCCCATGTCAATTATAGACTTAGCCGCCTGTGTTCAATAGGAAGGGGAGTCTAACACCCATTGGGTGAAGCGGGTATTAGCTATTCTGCATTCATCAGACCGCATCAATGCTGACACAGCAGTCTTAACATTAGAAGGCAATTGCCGGTTTACGCCTTTGAAGCTGAAGTTGGGAAGGCTCAAGCATCACTGCAATGACATGTCCACGCTTATGGTAGCTCTGGTTAAGTATGCTGATTCAGATAGTACCAAGGACCCTGAGTCTAAAGATGAAAAGACGAGGAAGGGAAAGAAGAATGGCAGTGCCAAGGGGAAGCAGCATAACCCGGCGGGCCATGGAAACAACGGTAAGCGCAAGGCAGATAACAACTTGGATTTTGTGGCTAACACCAACACCTAGGATAATGGTCAACGCCATAAGGGTAAACCGCCCCAGCGGGGTAGAGGTTCAGGTCCCAATCTTGAACGCCTGTTAAATGAGCCTTGCCCAAAGCACGGGTCGTGAGAGAGGCTAGCTACGCACCTTTGGAAGGATTGTTTCATCATGCGGGAGTTTAAAAATTCAAGTTCTTTCCAATATGACCAGGGACCGCTCGGCAGTTCAGGGGCGGTTCTCATGGGCCGGGTTATGGCGGAGGCAGCTCCGGTTCAGGATTCCAAGGCAACCAAACCGGACATGGCAATCAAGGCAATCAGAGCGACCAGGGAGGTTATAATCATCAGGGGAGTCAGCAGCAACAACAATCAGGTTGTCAGAGTAATCTGAAGCAGTTGAATAGTGGGCAGTACCATGTCTTCACCACTAGTTTGCGTAAGTGTGATCAGAAGCTTCATAAAACGGTAGTAAACTCCGTTGAACCGGCAGTGCCTCATTATCTGTGCTGGTCTGAACAACCCATTATGTGGAGTCGAGAGGATCATCCACCCCGGGTTGATAATCCGGGTCACCTGGCATTAGTGGTGGCACCTCAGGTTGGGGGGTACAAGTTCACCAAGGTACTCATGGATGGAGGGAGCAGTATCAATATCCTTTATTATGAAACCTTCCATCGCATGGGGTTGACAAATAAGAATCTTAAACCGTCGAACACCATCTTTCATGGTGTGGTGCCTGGTAAATCGGCGTACCCAGTTGGTAAGATAGCCCTAGAGGTTGCTTTTGGAGATGATCATGATTCAAGATCAGAAACATTGACTTTTGAAGTGGCGAAAATCAAGAGCCCATATCATGCCCTCTTTGGGCAGCCAGCTTATGCTAAGTTCATGGCAAGGCCCTGTTATGTTTATCTGCAGCTCAAGATGTTGGGTCATAAGGGGACCATCACAGTGCATGGGAGCCGAAAGATTGCTTTGGAATGTGAAGAAGGTGATGCGGCCTATGCTGAGTCGGTTTGTGCAACGGAGGAGTTGAAGTTTTACAAAGACAATGTTGATCCGGCAGATATGACTTCCCTGAAAAAACCAACTACAGAGCATGATCCAGCTTTGAAGTTTAAATCGGCCAAGGAGACTAACTTGGTTGACTTTGTTCCTAGCGATACATCCAGGCAGTTCGGTATCAGCGCTAACCTGGATCCGAAATAGGAAGGTGCGCTCATCGAGTTCATCCGTGAGAACCAGGACATCTTTGCATGGAAACCTTCTGACATGCCAGCTGTACCGAGGGAACTCGCTGAGCACGCTCTTAATATAGATCCTAAGTTTAAACCGGCCAGGCAGTTTCTCCGCTGCTTCAATGAAGAAAGGCGCAAGGCTATTGGTGAGGAGGTAGCCTAGCTTTTGGCAGCAGGGTTTATTGTGGAGGTCTTTCACCCTGAGTGGCCAGCTAATCCGGTGCTAGTGCTTAAGAAGAACGGCACTTGGCATATGTGTGTAGACTATACAGATTTGAACAAGGCATGTCCAGCTAATCCCTTTGCTCTTCCTCGTATTGATCATATCATTGATGCTATGGCAGGTTGTGACCGTTTGTGTTTTCTAGACGCTTATTCTGGTTATCATCATATCAAAATGGCAGTTAAGGACCAGGAGAAGACAGCTTTCATAACTCCCTTTGGAGCCTTCTGCTATGTATTTATGCCTTTTGGGCTCAAGAGTGCCCAGGAAACTTATTAGTGTTGTGTCCAGAATTGTCTTCATAAACAGATTGGGCGCAATGTTCATGCTTATGTGGATGATATTGTGGTGAAGTCCAGAAAGGAGGAAACATTGATAGATGACTTGAAGGAGACTTTTGATAACCTCTGGGTTTATAAGATGATGCTTAATCCGGCTAAATGTGTTTTTGGTGTACCGGCAAGCAAGCTCTTGGGTTTTCTGGTGTCTAACAGGGGCATTGAAGCTAATCCGAAGAATATCAAAGCTATTACGTCTCTGTCTAAACCGGCGTGTATTAACGATGTGCAGCGGCTAGCGGGTCGTATTGCAGCATTGAGCCGGTTTATCAGCCGTTTGGGAGAAAAGGCAATCCCTCTGTATCAGATGATGAAGAAGACAGACCATTTCATCTCGAGTGATGCTGCCAATGAAGCCTTTGAGAGTTTAAAGCGACAGTTAGCTGAACCGCCTATCCTTGCTACTCCTGTTGATAAAGAGCCCTTGTTGCTATATGTGGCTGCTAATGCCCGGGCTGTTAGTGTGGCTATTGTTGTGGAGCGCAAGGAGGCCGGAAAGGAGTATCCGGTTCAACGGTTGGTTTATTACATCAGCGAGGTGCTTATTGAGTCCAAGCAGAGGTACCCACATTGGCAGAAGCTAATGTATGGGGTTTTCATGGCAAGCAGGAAGCTCAAGCATTATTTTTAGGGTCATCCTATCACAGTGGTCAGTTCTGCCCCCTTGGGGGATATCATCCAAAACAGAGAAGCAACTGGACGGATTGCCAAATGGGCTATTGAGCTTGGACCTCACGGGTTAAAATATACGCCTCGCACAGCAATCAAATCCCAAGCACTTGTGGACTTCATCAATGATTGGACAGAGTTGCAGGCACCAGAGGAAAAGCCAGATAACACTTATTGGACTATTCATTTTGATGGGTCCAGACAATTGGAAGGCTCGGGGGCTAGAGTCATATTAACTTCCCCATGAGGTGATAAGTTTTGTTATGTTCTCCGTTTAATGTTCCCTTGCACTAATAATGCAGCTGAATATGAGGCCTTGCTCCATGGTCTTTGGATGGCTAAGGAGATGGACTTAAGCCGGGTTAAGTGCTTTGGTGACTCGGACCTGGTGGCTCAACAGGTGTCTGGCACTTGGGATTCCAAGGATCCACTCATGGCGGCGTATCGGTGAGAGGTGGACATAGTGGCTGGTCATTTCAAGGGTTATCAGGTTGAACATATAGACTGGCAAAAGAATGAAGCGGCAGACGCTTTAAGTCGCTTAGGCTCTCAACGTAAACCGATGCCTCCCAATGTTTTCCTGGATGTGCTACATAATCCGTCGGTCAAGATACCTACAGAGGAGGATTTGGCTGTTCCTGACCCGAAGGCTCAATTGGTGGCGGCTCTTCACGTTATCCTAGATTGGACAGTCCCATACCTAGCGTACATGAACCGGAGCGAGTTACCGGATGATGAAACTTTGGCCCGGCAGATAATCCGGCGATCCAAGTCAATGACCATTATCAACGGGGAGTTGCATCATTGCAGCGTAACAGGGGCTTTTCAGTGTTGTGTGTCTCCTCAAGAAGGCTGTGAGATTTTGCGTGAGATCCACGAAGGAGATTGTGGTCACCATGCCGGTTCAAAATCCTTGGTATCTAAGGCCTTTCGTCACGGTTTCTATTGGTTGACGGATCATGCTGATGCTGAGGATTTGGTAAAGAGGTGTGACGGTTGTCAGAAGTTTGCACGCCGCGCTCATGTTCCGGCTCAAGAATTGAGGATGATTCCAATCACTTGGCCGTTTTCAACTTGGGGGTTGGATATGGTTGGGCCCTTTAAGAGGTCCAAGGACAAGAAGACCCACCTACTGGTGGCGATTGATAAGTTCACCAAGTGGGTAGAGGCAGAGCCAGTCAGTAAGTGTGATGCGGGCAGGGCGGTTCAATTCATCAAAAAGGTGATCTTCCGTTTTGGTTTTCCACACAGCATCATAACTGATAATGGTACTAATCTGTCCAAGGGTGCTATGGAAGAATTTTGTCAACGAGAGCACATCCGGCTTGACGTGTCATCAGTGGCTCACCCCCAATCTAATGGTCAAGCAGAGAGAGCCAATCAAGAGATTTTGAGAGGCATCAAGCCCCGGCTTATGGTTCCTTTAAAGCGGACGCCGGGTTGTTGGGTGGATGAGTTACCTTCCGTGTTATGGAGTATCAACACCACACCGAATAGATCTACGGATTACACGCCCTTCTTCATGGTTTACGGAGCAGAGGCGGTTCTCCCTAGTGACATCCGTCATGACTCGCCCTGTGTGGTGGCTTAGGTTGAAGCTAATAATGAGAAAGCACGTCAGGACTCACTGGACCTGTTGGATGAGGAGTGTGATCTCGCAGCGGCACATTTGGTGATTTATCAACAAGATCTGTGACGTTATCACAGCCGCCGGGTTAAGACTAGAACTTTTCAAGAAGGCGATCTGGTGCTCCGGATCATCCAGGATCAGACTGATATGCACAAGTTGTCCCCACCTTGGGAAGGACCTTTTGTGGTCAGCAAAAATCTACACAATGGATCATACTACCTTATCGATGTTCGAGAGCGCAAAGACTCACGTAAATCGGAGGAGGAGACCCAACGGCCGTGGAATATAGCTCATCTTCGGCCTTACTATACTTGAGCCACGGGCTCTTCTTATGTACATAATTATGACAATGTATATATTATGATCAAAATAATAAACCGGAGCCTCAGCTAAAGCGGGGTCTCTGTTGTTTTTATTACATCATGTGTGCTTACATGGGGGCTTCTGTTTATAAAGCGGAGTTCTATTGATTCGGCTTATAAAGCCACACATATCAAAGGAAATCACTAGGGTCCTTGGTCGTATTCGAACCATAGCTACACCTATTGATCGGCCTAAGGCCAAAAGGAAATCACTAGGGGGCTTGGTCGTATTCGAACCATAGCTACACCTCTTGATCGGCTTAAGGCCAAAGGGAAATCATGTGGGGCCAAAGAGAGTGTTGCAACAACACAACTCAAACATAGGCACCCACCGAGCACAGCTCAAATGTTGCTTGGGGGCTCTTTACTTCTCAAAGAACAAAGAGCTTGCACCCTTGTAATAGGCTATCGAGCCAGGCTTGGAAGCCAGATGTATTCACCTAAAACCCCGGGTTATCCTGCCTTTTTAAGTAAGCCACTCCGTCCAGGTAAACCTGGTATGACCCGCCGAACGTTTGACAAGTCAATCTCATAGACCCTGAACTTGTCAAAGTTAAAACGACGATTGGTTAATGATTGAGGTCCATCTTAAAAGGCTTTGCAAAATGGTTTAACTCAGTGGCCTGGCAGCCCATGAAAAGCCTCTATTTAGGGCCTGGCAGCCCATGAAAAGCCTTGCATATCTTTTTTATGTTTTTGCCAAGTTTTTTCTCCTTTGGTGAGATTTATAATATTTTATGATAAACCGGCATTTATTGACCCGAGTTAGCTTTCAACAATAAGTTGTAAGTACATGATCAGTTATAATCCGGTGTTTATTGACCCGGTCTGGTTTCGACTACAAGTCACCAGCATCATATATGGATACACCGGTGTTTATTATAACCCGGTACAGTTTTATCATAAACCGGCAAAACAGGGAAGGAGTTATCAATACTCAAGATTGGGGTTATTACCCTAAAATATACAAAAGTTGGTCAACCAACAGAGTGATTCAATATCACAGGTATCATTTCTTTCATCTTTGATTATTTTCAAAGTACAGCCTTAGTTATAAACCCTGGCTATATATTTGGGCATCATGACCCGTCCAGCGGTAAACCGCCAAGACACTTTCAAATTTCTTACATGCTGGAACAGTTTGCATAACACTACTACGGATTATGAACATAATATATCCTGAAGCAAGCTGGATTAATAGTATCGGGCAACATAAATATGCATGATGGCATAGCAGACCAAGTATTTTGAACTAGCCTATTACAAGGCGCTTTAAGGCCCAAAAAGAATAATTGTTTTCAGAAAGGGTGGCAGTACACAGAAAGATAAAACGGCCTCCAGATCATGACTCGTCACCAGGCTGACTTGACGGCTGTGGGTCATCTTGCACTGGTGCGTCCTCCTCCTCCTCTCTATCCAGTGGCCGGAAATCAATGGTTGCCCAATCAATTTTAGTTAAAGCTTGGAACACAGCTTCATCACTTATAAGGTTGGAGGGGTCGACATCAGGGGCATAGGTGTGCTTACGAATTGGCGGAGTAAGGTCTTCTACATCATGTGTTGGCGCGGGATATCTTTTCTGATCGGAATCATAAACCGGCTGATAGTGAGAGATATCTGTTTCCTCAGCCAATTTGCTCTCTATGGGGCGCATTTCCCTTGTCAACCTTCAAAGATCATTGTTGTTAAATTCTGAACCATCCTCCTTTACGCCAGGGTAGCCACTGCCTATATCCGAAGGTTCAAGATCTGGTATCCATGCCTTCGGCTGAATTAGCACAGTCAGCGCACCTGACCTTGCAGCTGATCTTTTTAGTTCGTCCAACCGGGCGGGCATCATTGACAGCTTCTCAATGGTTTCCTTTATCAAGGTTGGAGGCGGTTTGTTATGCGCAGCGGTGCAAATGGCCCGTTGGGCTCCGGAATATAACTGCTCTATCAGCGTATAGGCAGCCTTCAGCTTCATCCGCATATCAGAGCCCAGATGGGTAATGTGAGTTCCCGTGTCATTGCAAGCATCAGTAAACCGGCAACTGATGAGATAATGTATATTGAAAAGCTTCAGATGAGGATACTTACCAAACACAGCAGAGGTCATGGCATTTATTTGCCGCTTTAAGCAGGTCAGTTCTTCGACCACCGGTTTAAGGGCTGCTTCTATGTCTTCAGCTCTCTTTTGTAATCCAGTTTTCTTTGTGCCCCAATCTGCCCGTTCCTCGTTAAAAGCTTCATTTAGCTTCTCCATGGCTGCTAAGGCACTGGTCAATTCGTCTTTGGCTTTGCAAGTTTCTGTTTGCTGAGATTTGATGTTTTCTTGAAGATCAATAGTTTGGGCTTCCTTTTTGCTTAGCTCAGCCTATAAGAGAAGGACATATTATGAGGTGGCAGTGAATATTTGAAGTACAAGTTATACACTTGGCACTTGGGGGCTAATGCCTATTTGCTTGATTATCAGAAATTTTTTACAAGTCCCAAGCACAATACAAGTATTATTCTTGACACTTGGGGGCTAATGTACTTTTGCTCAAAGTAACATTGGTTAAAGTCTCAGTTTAGCTTGGAAAGATAAACCGGCCCTTGGGGGCTACACAGGAGAAAGTTACAAGAATACAATGTCAAAGCATCGGTTCATCTTAAAAGGACCAACCGACCCTTGGAGGATAAGCGTGCAGAGTTGAGATATTGCAAAGTCCCGGTTTAGATTGGCATCATAAATTGTCCCTTGGGGGCTACTAGAGTTGGTACTTGAAATTGGACATAAGAGAGAAACAGTTATGTAGTTACCTCATATCGCTCCTTCATCAGATTAACTAAATTGGCTTCGTAGTCACGGTTTGTGTACAGACGGTTTAAAAAACCAGAATGAAGTTCCTAGGCGTTGAGGTGGGCATAGCTTGACAAGTCTGTGCTCCATTTGCCTTTGCCCATAGCGGAAAGTTCCTCCTTGGCACTATGCTTTGATAACTCAACAGGATTGCCAGGGGTGGTGTGGCCAATGTCAGTAATTATAACATCATCTTCCTTGTCACCGGCAGCCTTTACTGGAGTTGACGGTTTATCAGCAGCCTTAGCTGGACTAGACGGTTTATCATCAGTACGGACCGGGCTTGTCGGTTTATCAGCATGGCATGTTGCATCAACTTCTACTTGTTCAACAAAATCATGATCTTGAGGGGGTGGATCATCAAACATGGCATCAGCATTTGGTCCTCCAGGTTCTGGAATTCTCTCCGGTTCAACAACCACATGGTCATCAGACGGTTTATTCACCTGAGCTTTCTTGCTGGGTCTGGCCTTGGCCCTGAAAGGAAAAGATATAAAGGTCAGTAGAACATGCAAGTATGAAGCGTCAAAAGATTAAGTTTAAAGTATTTACCCAGGAACAGTCTTAAGAGGAGGGAGCTATGTGGCCATTGACTCGCCAGATGATGAATGAGGTGTTCCCTAATAATTGGAATCGGACGGATTAAGGGGTTGTCGAAAATAACCTTCCTTGGGATAAAAAGGATCGGAAGTGGGTGAGACCTCAGATTAACACTTCCGAACCGGAGTGTTCGGTAAACCGGCTGAAGTGACTACTTGGCCGATGTGCCGGGTTGTGCGGCGAGCTTCGTGTTGCTGCTTCTTCAAAAGAAAGTGTGGGTCCAAGTGAGCTAGGGGTGAGACAATCTTACTTTCTGGATTTCTTGACAGATTTTTTGTGTTGGCAGAGGGTCTGAACCGGAGGAAAGGATAATTACCTCTGCATCAGCTTAGCTGCCTTCAGCGTCATCCTGATAATAATCATTGTCAATGAGGTGTATGAAAAATGAACCAAGAGAGTCAAGTTCTACCTCTGAGGCCGGATTATCAAGATCTTCATCGAGGTTAAAACCGGTGGATTCAACTGCCTTCTTCTTGGCAGGTCTCTTGACAACCTTCGTCTTCGGTCGAGGGGTCTTGGCCGGTTTATCTTGAGGTTTCTTCTTCCAAAATAGGTTGTCACCCTGTTAAAAGATTGACAGAGGATATAAAAGATTGCACAGTTAAGAATATCAAGTACAAAGCAGGAGTGAGGCAATTCTTACAGCTGGCGGTTTATTCAATGTATAAAAGGGACTTAACCCGGTCCTACTGCAGACAGCTGGTGGTTCATTCAGCATCTTCTTAATAGACTCAGTAACTTCATCCTCTGTTAGCTGAATATCAATATGATGTTGAGGATCTTTTGAGTCCCCTGTGTACTCACACATTAAACCGGGGCGACGGCTTGATGGTAAAATACTCCAAGATATCCAGCAACGAAGAAAGTCCACTCCTGTCAAACCGTTAGCCATGAAAGCTCTGAGCTTGGCGAGTTGTGGTGCGTATGTGGACCGTTCCTTGGCAGCCAGTCCTTGCGGAAATGGGTGTGTGTTGGTAAGCCGGTGAGCACGATAACCCGGCAGAGGGTTCTCATCTTCAGGGGAAGTATCCTTACAGTAGAACCAAGTTTGGTTCCAATCCTTAGGATGACTGTGAAGTTTGGTGTGAGGGAAGCTGACATCCTTCCTTTTCTGAATGGAGACGCCGCCAAGTTCAGTGTTGGGCCCATCTACGAATTCAGTACGATGGTTCAAATAGAAAAAATCCTGAAACAATTCAACAGTTGGCTCTTCTTGCAGATAGGCTTCACAAAACACTTGAAAGTCGCAAATATTGGACACAGAGTTGGGTCCAATATCTTGAGGGTGGATCTGGAAGCTGGCAAGCACATCACGGAAAAACTTGGATCCGGGTGGTAACCACGGTTCATGTGATCAACAAATACCACTACCTTACCGTCTTTTTGGGTAGGAGGATTTTCTGGACCGGGAATACGCCAGTGGATTTTGCTTTGTTTTGGTAAAACGCCAGTTCTGACGCATCCATCTAGCTGCTCTTTAGTAACCCGAGAAGGGACCCAGTTACAAGCATAAAATTGTTTGGCCATTTCGAATGAGGAGCTGGAAAAGATTGATGCCGGTTTAAGACTCATGGTTAGCAAGCATAAGGCGTAGCAGGTTAAGGAAAAAGCATTCAAGCATGCAAAATTGTTAAACCAGAGGTTGATGCTATTATAAATGGTAAAGTGACTGGCGGTTTACGAGGGGACTAATGGCATATGGCAGATTATTTTCTAAAGGACAAAACCGCCTACACAGACAATGAAAGTACAGATCTGAAGCAAAAAATGACTAAGTAAGGAAAAACAAGATTCACATGTTCACATTGGAATTTTGGATCTACCACATGTCAGGAAAAGGAAAATATTTAGACCTAAAAATTGGTGCCTGAGCAGTTTGGGAAATTCCAGATCGGATTTTCACACACAAAGAACATGGTTTGATGACAAAATAAGGGTTATCATTACTACCACATGGAAGTACATCAAGTTTGGAGTCCATTACATAAGGATCTAATGAAGAATAAGGGAAGAACACAATGAAGTTTCTATGAACTCGCGCGAACCCTAGCAAATCTATAGAGGAAAGGAAGAACAACTTACTAAAGCTGTGAAACAGCGGAGAGGCGCTACGGGTTTCTGGTACAGTCAGGGTGATGCAGCGGCCGGAGTTGAGGCAGAAGCGAAGGTCGACGACGACGGCGGTGCTTGAGTGTTGAGGCGACGCAAGATAGAAGATAGACAAAGAGGCAACGGGAGGAAAGGAAAGGGACCCTCGGCCCTATTTATAAGACAAAGAGATAGGCGATAGGCGCAGAAATCAAGGAGCCCAAAAAATGGATATGCAGCAAAGTTGTTGCCTCGATTGTTGGAGGATCATATAATTAATGAAGGGTATCTTCGGTTTTAATGAACAGGTGACGTCATGGCGGTTTATTACGAACCTGGAAGATGACGTCACGACAGTTTACAAGATCTATGCGAAGGTGCGGAAGGAGGAATTTTTCTAAGTATTGAAGATTGACATGAACGAGATCAAATCAATCTGGGGCCTAATGTTGGGGATATTACTATTAAGTATAAACCGGCCATGAGGGGCTGGGTTATGTCCACAGGGAGTTAGTCATGTTTGAAGCCCATGAAGACAAGAGGTATGGCGCTTTACAGAGGAGATCTAACATGAAGGCCCAGGGCCCAAAGGCGGATTAGAGCCCGTAGGCATAAACCGCCATATGATATGAAACTTATGTTTTAAGGCAAGGAAAGGTAGAAACCGAGCCGGGCACGTTTATGAGCCGGCCTCGGGATTCTATAAACTATCGGGAGTCAACCTGTGTATATAAAGGGACGACCCGGCGGCGGTTTAGGGACAGACAACAATAACTCGAGATACAGGCAAAGCGGATTCGCTCCCTGGTCATCGAAACCCTAGCAATTCCATCACAACTGGAGTAGGCTTTCACCTTCATCGTAAGGGGCCGAACCAGTATAATTCCTTGCGTCCCTTGTCCACTTTAACCCCTTTAAGCTAACCCGTCGCGATGGCTCCACGACTAAGTCCTTTCACTAGGAGATCTGCCGTGACAAAACCACGACAGTCCCAGCGAAAACCCTAACGGTCACATTTTGAACTAAATCGGTCTGACCGAGTTGTATGATTTGGTCCCACCGAGTTTGGATTTGTGTGTAACGGTTAGATATTGTGTGGAGGCTATTTATACCCCTCCACCCACTCTTCATTCGTGGAGAGAGCCATCAGAACATGCCTACACTTCCAACATACATTTTTCTGAGAGAGAACCACCTACACTTGTGTTGAGGTCAAGATATTCCATTCCAACCACATAAATCTTGATCTCTAGCCTTCCCAAGTTGCTTTCCACTCAAATCATCTTTCCACCAAATCCAAATCCTGTGAGAGAGAGTTGAGTGTTGGGGAGACTATCATTTGAAGCACAAGAGCAAGGAGTTCATCATCAACACACCATTTGTTACCTCTTGGAGAGTGGTGTCTCCTAGATTGGTTAGGTGTCACTTGGGAGCCTCTGTCAAGATTGTGCAGTTGAACCAAGGAGTTTGTAAGGGCAAGGAGATCGTCTACTTCGTGAAGATCTACCCGAGTGAGGCAAGTCCTTCATGGGTGACGACCATGGTGAGGTAGACAAGGTTGCTTCTTCGTGGACCCTTCATGGGCGGAGCCCTTCGTGGACTCGCGCAACTGTTACCCTTCGTGGGTTGAAGTCTCCATCAACGTGGATGTACGATAGCACCACCTATCGGAACCATGCCAAAAATCTCCGTGTCTCCAATTGCGTTTGCACACTCCAATCCCATCCCTTTACATTCTTGCAACGTGCATGCTTTACTTTCCACTGCTCATATACTCTTGTCATGCTTGCTTGATATGTATTGTGAATGTTTAAACTTGTGCCAAAACTCTACTTAAATCTAAAGAAGTTAAAAACTGCAAGTTTTCTTGACTAGAGTCTATCCCCCCCCCCCATCTAGACACCTCTTCTCGATCCTTTCAGCATGACGGGGCGGATCTAGCCGGATCCCGCCAGATCCGGGTGGTGGGGCAGCGAAACGGAGCCGGCGGCGAGCTCGGAGCTCCTGCTCCTGTTCATGGCGCCGAGAGAGAGAGAGAGATGGGGGGATTAGGGTTAGGAGGAGAAGGAGATGGGGAAGGGAGCGGTGGTCGGCGACCTGGGGGGCGGCGGAGCACGGCGAGATGACGGCGGGGTCCTCGGGGAAGAGGAGCGGACGGGCGGCGAGCGCTCTTGATCCCCTCGAGATCGAGCGGGAGGAGCGGGACGACTGGGTCGGGCACCAGCGGTCGCGGTCGGTGCGGTCGGGCCCGGGTGGGCCGGCTACGGGATGCGCCGGGCCGCGTGGGGTGGGGAGGTGGAGCGGACGAGGTAGCAGCACGGGGTTGGCTGTGGGCGACAGCGGGTGGACAGGTGGCACGCTGGGACTGGTGGAGGGCGGCGGCTGCGGCGGTTGACGAGGGCGTTGGCTCGCCTGGATCCGCCAAGTGGCGGCGCGCGGGTGGACGGGCGCGGAATGCAAGGAGGGAGGCGGCTAGAGGTAGGTGGATGACTAGGCTTCCAAATCTGGCAAGGGGAGGTGTTTAAATAGGCAGGGTTAGGGTTAGGGGGATTTTGGAGCGTTTCGGAGCACCCAATCGCGATCCGACAGTTCTGATCAAGAGAAGGGTTTAGCTGGGTTAGGTGGGATGTGGAGAGTGGGTTGGGCTTGATACGTCTCCGTCGTATCTACTTTTCCAAACACTTTTGCCCTTGTTTTGGATTCTAACTTGCATGATTTGAATGGAACTAACCCGGACTGACGCTGTTTTCAGCAGAATTACCATGGTGTTATTTTTGTGTAGAAATAAAAGTTCTTGGAATGACATGAAAATCAACGGAGAATTATTTTGGAATATATAAAAAATACTGGAAGGAAGATCCGCGTCAGGGGGGCCTCCACCTGTCCACGAGGGTGGGGGCGCGCCCTACCCCCTGGGCGCGCCCTACCCCCTGGGCGCGCCCCTGCCTCGTGGGCCCCCTGACGCTCTATCAACCTCAACCTTGACTCCATATATTCACTTTCGAGGAGAAAAAACCAGGGAGAAGGATTTGTCGCGTTTTACGTACGGAGCCGCCGCCAAGCCTTAAACTCTCTCGGGAGGGCTGATCTGGAGTCCGTTCGGGGCTCCGGAGAGGGGAATCCGTCGTCATCGTCATCATCAACCATCCTCCATCACCAATTTCATGATGCTCACCGCCGTGCGTGAGTAATTCCATCGTAGGCTTGCTGGACGGTGATGGGTTGGATGAGATTTATCTTGTAATCGAGTTAGTTTTGTTAGGGTTTGATCCCTAGTATCCACTATGTTCTGGGATTGATGCTGCTATGACTTTGCTATGCTTAATGCTTGTCACAAGGGCCCGAGTGCCATGATTTCAGATCTGAACCTATTATGTTTTCATGAATATATGTGAGTTCTTGATCCTATCTTGTAAGTCTATAGTCACCTACTATGTGTTATGATCCGGCAACCCCGAAGTGACAATAATCGGGACCACTCCCGGTGATGACCGTAGTTTGAGGAGTTCATGTATTCACTATGTGTTAATACTTTGGTCCGGTACTCTATTAAAAGGAGGCCTTAATATCCCTTAGTTTCCGCTAGGACCTCGCTGCCACGGGAGGGTAGGACAAAAGATGTCATGCAAGTTCTTTTCCATAAGCACGTATGACTATATTCGGAATACATGCCTACATTACATTGATGAATTGGAGCTAGTTTTGTCTCACCCTAGGTTATGACTGTTACATGATGAACCGCATCCGGCATAATTCTCTATCATCGATCCATTGCCTACGAGCTTTCCATATATTGTTCTTCGCTTATTTACTTTTCAGTTGCTATTGTTATCATCACTACAAAACACCAAAAAATTACTTTTGCTACCGTTACTTTTGCTATCGTTACCACTACTATCATATTACTTTGCTACTAAACACTTTGCTACAGATACTAAGTTTCCAGGTGTGGTTGAATTGACAACTCAACTGCTAATACTTGAGAATATTCTCTGGCTCCCCTTGCGCTGAATCAATATATTTGGGTTGAATACTCTACCCTCGAAAACTGTTGCGATCCCCTATACTTGTGGGTTATCAGGGCTGAGAGGAGAGAGACGGAAATGCAGCCCGGCAAGGTTTCTGGAGACCGAAAATGTCTGACGATAGACCGGCTATACTGCCGCTATAGTTATCCATTGGAGCCTCAAACGGACCCCGAATGTGACGAAACCTGACAAACGGTCTATCTACACTATAATAAGACCACATGCCAATTTTCATCCCATTCCGAGAACATTTTCCGGCCACTTATAAAATAATATTTTGGAGGTGCCGCGGGCGCGTGCGAGTGTGACTGGGCTCAGAACGGACAACAGAGAGAACTGGGGGAATCTGGACGGATGCAAGTTTTGAAAACACGATGATGCAATGCACATAATGACATGGCAAGATGCAACATGCAAGCGACAGACAAGGCAACAACAGCGAAAAACTGGAAGACACCTGGCGCAACGGTCTCCGGGCGTTACAAGCAATGCGATGCTGGAGAGAGGCAGTGCAGATCTCGCAACGGAAGGGGACTCTGCGCCGCCGTCCCGCAATCACACGCGTGGCTGTTCATGGGCAGCTGCGGGTGTGGAGGTGTATGTCCAGGGCTGACCCCCAGTGCCACATGCGCGAGGAGGCGGGGCGTTTGGTCAGCAGCGGGCATGTGTGCACGGGGTCAAGGGTGCTTGTTGGGCGGCACCGATGGGGTGACGCGTGCAAGGAAGACGATGAGGATAGTTGGGCGATGACGGAAGAGAGGGACGGCGGGTGGGAAGCGACGACGGGATTCGTGTGAAGAAATCAGATCCGCACTCCGCAACACCCAGATTCATTCTGGGCGTCCCACGTCCTAAAGTTATGGAACAGCATGTTTAATCTTCCTCTCTTCTATCACTAAAACCCCAGAGTATGAAAATCATGCCGCTAAATCCTCCTCGCGAATTTTCCGGTGGCAGATGGGCGGAACTTGTCGTTCATTGGCAGAGTTTCGTCCGCCCATGATAGTTGATAGGCGTACTTTTTGGTGAAGGTTAATTTTAATGTGGAGGGTTAGATCTAATTAAGTTGGCCTGATCGTGTGGTGGCAAATCATCTTCATTGTTCTGTGTACAAGTGTTGGGGTGCGTGAAGTGAAGAATATGTTTACTTGTTTAATAGTAGTAGAGATGATATTACCCTCTACGAATCTTTGACATACTTAAATATTGCTATGAAAACTATGCTCATAATGTCTATGTCAAAGAATTTATTGAAAGAATGACCGTACCGCTGCTTTGGAAGTAAATAATGATATGCATGAACCTATAGATAATTATGATTCAGATGATTTGATTGAAATATCCCTTGATGAACATGATGCTTGCGATTCTTGTGGCCATGATGTCAATATTTATGAAGATGAGCTTGCTATAGTTCCTTATGTTAAACATGAGATCGTTGCTATTGCACCCATACTTGATAGTTTCTTCGGTGAAAAGCATGATTACAATGATGTTATCATAAATTCTCTTAATGTCAATTGTGTTAATGATATGCAAAACCTCAAGCTTGGGGATGCTAGTTTTGCTATGACTACTATTTGTTGCAATGATCATGATTGGGATGATTCTTCTTATCTTGAAAAATTATTTAAGCCCCATGATGATTATGAGATTGATAATAATGTTTGCAATAATATTGAAAGTGGGTTTGGAAGAGTGTCAACTTTAGATCCCACATATTTGGAGAATGTTCAATCTTATGAAGTTTTTGATAAAAGTGGGTTTGGAGAGGTCATGACTTTAGTTAATGTTAATCCACTATTTCGGAAGAGTGTCAACTTTGCATGCATGTGGATCATGAAGAGAAAATTTCATGTGATAGCTATATTGTTGAATTTGATTATGATCCTACATGTAATTATTATAAGAGAGGAAAATATGATTGTAGAAATTTTCATGTTACTAAATTACCTCTCGTTATGATGAGATTCCTATTGTTTCTTTCCGCTTCCTTGCATATGCTAGTTTTTGCTTGCTATGATAATTTGTTTGCCTATAAGATGCCTATGCATAGGAAGTATGTTAGACTTAGATGTGTTTGTCACGTGTTTCATGATGCTTTCTTTGTGCTTCAATTCTCGTCTTTCATGTGAGCATCATTGAAATTATCAATGCCTAGCTAGGGGCGTTAAACGATAGCGCTTGTTGGGAGGCAACCCAATTTTATTTTTGTTTCTTACTTTTTGTTCCTGCTTAGTAATAAATAATTCATCAAGCTTCTGTTTAGATGTAGATTTATGTTTTTAATTAGTGTTTGTGACAAGTAGAACCTTTGGGAAGACTTGGGAGAAGCCTTTGCGATCT
Organism: Triticum dicoccoides; assembly: GCF_002162155.2. NCBI lineage: Eukaryota > Viridiplantae > Streptophyta > Magnoliopsida > Poales > Poaceae > Triticum > Triticum dicoccoides. Next base: position 592,125,174 of record NC_041392.1, on the reverse strand, counting down.
TGCTGTAAAAAACAGGAACTTTAGCGCTCACGAGATTCGCTGCCACTTTTTTACAGATTTTATTTTTCGTGTATTGTTTGTTTATTTTGATGAATCTATGGCTAGTATCGGGGGGTATGAACCATAGAGAAGTTGGAATACAGTAGGTTTAACACCAATATAAATAAGGAATGAGTTCATTACAGTACCTTGAAGTGGTGGTTTGTTTTCTTATACTAACGGAGCTCATGAGATTTTCTGTTGAGTTTTGTGTTGTGAAGTTTTCAAGTTTTGGGTAAAGATTTGATGGATTTTGGAATAAGGAGTGGCAAGAGCTTAAGCTTGGGGATTCCCATGGCACCCGAAGATAAAATTCAAGGACAACCAAAAGCCTAAGCTTGGGGATGCCCCGAAAGGCATCTCCTCTTTTATCTTCGTCCATCGGTAACTTTACTTGAGGCTACATTCTTATTCACCACATGATATGTGTTTTGCTTAGAGTGTCTTGTATGATTTGAGTCTTTGCTTATTAGTTTACCACAATCATCCTTGCTGTACACACCTTTTGGAGAGACACACATGAATTGGAATTTATTAGAATACTCTATGTGCTTCACTTATATCTTTTGAGCTAGATAATTTTGCTCTAGTGCTTCACTTATATCTTTTTAAAGAGCACAGTGGTGGTTTTATTTTATAGAAATTATTGATCTCTCATGCTTCACTTATATTATTTTGAGAGTCTTATAAAACAACATGGTAATTTGCTTTGGCTATAAAATTAGTCCTAATATGATGAAAATCCAAGTTGGGTATAATAAAAACTATCATATAAAGTGCATCGAATGCTATGAGAAGTTTGATTCTTTATGATTGTTTTGAGATATGAAGATGATGATATTAGATTCATGCTAGTTGAGTAGTTGTGAATTTGAGAAATACTTGTTCTAAAGTTTGTGATTCCCGTAGCATGCATGTATGGTGAACCGCTATGTGATGAAGTCGGAGCATGATTTATTTATTGATTGTCTTCCTTATGAATGGCGGTTGGGGATGAGCGATGGTCTTTTCCTACCAATCTACCCCCTAGGAGCATGCGCGTAGTACTTCATTTCGATAACTAATAGATTTTTGCAATAAGTATGTGAGTTCTTTATGACTAATGTTGAGTCCATAGATTATACGCACTCTCACCCTTCCACCATTGCTAGCCTCTCTAATACCGCGCATCTTTTCGCCGGTCTCATACACCCACCATATACCTTCCTCAAAACAGCCACCATACCTACCTACTATGGCATTTCCATAGCCATTCCGAGATATATTGCCATGCAACTTTCCACCGTTTCGTTTGTTATGACATGTTACATCATTGTCATATTGCTTTGCATGATCATGTAGTTGACATCGTATTTGTGGCAAAGCCACCTTTATAATTCTTTCATACATGTCACTCTTGATTCATTGCACATCCCGGTACACCGCCGGCGGTATTCACATAGAGTCATATTTTGTTCTAGTATCGAGTTGTAATTTTTGAGTTGTAAGTAAATAAAAGTGTGATGATCATCATTATTAGAGCATTGTCCCAAGTGAGGAAAGGATGATGGAGACTATGGTTCCCCCACAAGTCAGGATGAGACTCCGGGCGGAAAGAAAAAAAGAGAAAAAATGAGGCCATAAAAAAAGGAAAAAGGCCCAAAAAAGGGAAAAAATAGAGAAATGAAAGAAAAAGAGAGAAGGGGCAATGTTACTATCCTTTTACCATACTTGTGCTTCAAAATAGCACTATGACCTTCATGATAGAAAGTCTCCTATGTTGTCACTTTCATATACTAGTGAGAATTTTACATTATAGAACTTGGCTTGTATATTCCAATGATGGGCTTCCTCAAAATGCCCTAGGTCTTCGTGAGCAAGCGAGTTGGATGCACACCCACTTAGTTTCTTTTGTTGAGCTTCATACACTTATACTCTAGTGCATCCGTTGCATGGCAATCCCTACTCACTCACATTGATATTTATTGATGGGCATCTTCATAGCCCGTTGATACGCCTAGTTGATGTGAGACTATCTTCTCATATATTGCGTGAAGATTGAAAAAGTTTGAGAACATCAAAAGTATGAAACAATTGCTTGGCTTGTCATCGGGGTTGTGCATGATTAAATACTTTGTGTGATGAAGATAGAGCATAGCCAGACTATATGATTTTGTAGGGATAACTTTGTTTGGCCATGTTATTTTGAGAAGACATGATTGCTTTGTTGGTATGTTTGAAGTATTATTATTTTTATGTCAATATTAAACTTTTGTCTTGAATCTTTCGGGTCTGAACATTCATGCTACAATAAAGAAAATTACATTGAGAATTATGCTAGGTAGCATTCCACATCAAAAATTTTGTTTTTATTATTTACCTACTCGAGGACGAGTATGAATTAAGCTTGGGGATGCTTGATACGTGTCCAACGTATCTACATTTTTTATGTTCCGTGCTATTATATTATCTGTTTTGGATGTTTGATGGGCTTTGTTATGCACTTATATTATTTTTGGGACTAACCTACTAACCAAAGGCCCAGTGCAAATTGTTGTTTTTTTGTCTATTTCAGTGTTTCGCAGAAAAGGAATACCAAACGGAATAAAACCTTCGGGAGAGTTATTTTTGGAACAAACGCAATCCAGGAGACTTGGAGTGGACGTCAAGGAAGCAACGAGGCGGCCACGAGGTAGGAGGGCGCGCCCAGGGGATAGGCGCGCCCCCACCCTCGTGGCTTCACCGACCTACTTCTTTCGCCTATATATATACTCATATACCCCAAAAACATCCGAGAGCACCACGAAACCCTATTTTCACTGCCACAACCTTCTGTACCCGTGAGATCCCATCCTGGGACCTTTTCCGGCGCTCCGTCGGAGGGGGAATCGATCACGAAGGGCTTCTACATCAACACCATAGCCTCTCCGATGATGTGTGAGTAGTTTACCACAGACCTTTGGGTCCATAGTTATTAGCTAGATGTCTTCTTCTCTCTCTTTGGATCTCAATACAAAGTTCTCCTTGATTCTCTTGGAGATCTATTCGATGTAATTCTTTTTGCGGTGTGTTTGTCGAGATCCGATGAATTGTGGATTTATGATCAAGATTATCTATGAACAATATTTGATTCTTCTCTAAATTCTTTTATGCATGATTTAATATCTTTGCAAGTCTCTTCGAATTATCAGTTAGGTTTGGCCTACTAGATTGATCTTTCTTGCAATGGGAGAAGTGCTTAGCTTTGGGTTCAATCTTGCGGTGTCCTTTCCCAGTGACAACAGGGGCAACAACGCACGTATTGTATTGTTGCCATCAAGGATAAAAAGATGGAGTTTTATATCATATTGCTTGAGTTTATCCCTCTACATCATGTCATCTTGCCTAATGTGTTACTCTGTTCTTATGAACTTAATACTCTAGATGCATGCTGGATAGCGGTCGATGTGTGGAGTAACAGTAGTAGATGTAGAATCGTTTCGGTCTACTTGTCACGGACGTGATGCCTATATACATGATCATGCCTAGATATTCTCGTAACTATGCGATTTTCTATCAATTACTCAACAGTAATTTGTTCACCCACCGTAGAATTTGCTATCTTGAGAGAATCCACTAGTGAAACCTATGGCCCTCGGGTCCATCTTCCATCATATTATTTTCCTATGTACTTTTTATTTCTGCCGCCTTTTATTTTGCAATCTTTATTTTCCAATCTATACAACAAAAATACCAAAAATATTTATATTCTTATCTTTATCAGATTTCACTTTTGCAAGTGGCCGTGAAGGGATTGACAACCCCTTTATCGTGTTGGTTGTAAGGTTCTTATTTGTTTGTGCAGGTACGAGGGACCTGCATGTAGTCTCCTACTGGATTGATACCTTGGTTCTCAAAAACCGAGGGAAATACTTATACTACTTTGCTGCATCACCCTTTCTTCTTCAGGGGAAAACCAACGCATGCTCAAGAGGTAGCAAAGGGCAAGGCCCCGACCATCCCTTTTCCACCCGAGTCCCCCCGCCTCCGCCGGCGCTAGCTCGCCGGCAGCGACAGCGCATCAGCGTGCCAGTGCGCCAGGCGGAGTGGCACTGGCAGCACTATGTGCCTCTCCCGTATCCCGACGTGACCCTATCGCACGACTGGCATCTGGATCCGGAGAGGTGTGGCGCCGGCGGGTGCTGCTGGCGCCGGAGTAGCGCAGCGACGCCGCGTACGCCTTCGACTCGCCCAACTAGGCTCGTTGGTTCGCCTTCGAGCACGAGGAGGCGAGGCGTGCGCGAAGTTGGCCGCAGGTCGCCGCCGCCCCCTCGTCGTCTGCGACGAAGACCAGGAGGCGGAGGTCGCCTACCAGGCGACCATGGCGATTGTCCTCCGGGAGAGTGAGGAGGAGGAGCGTCGCAGGGAGGAAGAGGATGTGGCGTACTAGGCGGCCATGGCCTTCTCCGCGGCGGGCGACTGCGTGGTGCCGCCGGTGTCCCCGCCTTCCCCCGTTAAGGCCGAGCCGGAGCCGACCCCCATCGAGCGCTACTCATGGACCGGGCGAGTGCGCGAGTGGGTCAGCGCTCCGCGCGGTCTAGACGGGAGCGACGCCGGCGCAGGTGGCGGCGTACCTCGAGCAATGGCGCCAGCAACGGCTAGCCGAGGAGCGTCGCCACGGCGAATACCTCGAGATGCTTGAGCGCGACGCTGAGGAGGAGCAGCGTGAGGCCGAGGAGGAGACGCGTCAGGTCCAGGCGGCAGTGGCACAGTCTGCGCCCGACATGAACGGCCTCTGGAACACGACGTTCCCCTGGGCCGGCCTTGCGCCGATGCTCATCGACCTCATCGGGCCCGACGACGATGACGACGCCTAGGGCAGCGTGCCGCCTCGTAGCTAGCTTTTTTATGTTGGATGTGAACGTGTGGACTATCGTCGGCCTTCGTGGCCGGTTTTTATGTTTAATTAAATGCTTGTTTTTATTTTCGAGTTAATTACACTTTTAATACATAAACTTGCATGGTGGATACAAATTCATACATAAAGTTGAAAAATGTCACAAAGTAGTACAACAACTTACCTTTGATGTAAATTTACATGCATTTCCGTCTCAGGCCGTTATCTCTTTGTTAGCTATGTTTACTTGGCAAGCCAGCTAGTCTGGGCCTGTGCTCTCTTAAGACTGGTTGTAATGGGAATATTATAAGTAATATCATGCAATTAATAAGACAACCCATTACAAGTAATGGGAGTATCATAAGTAATATACATGATACATTAGTATCATATACATAATACTAGTATATGGTACTCCTCATTACAAGCAGCCTAAATGCAGACCCCACATATAAGTGCTGATAGAGAAATAAAATGAAGAATTAAATATTGAGTGAAGCCGACGGGACTCGAACCAAAGACAACACAACATTGACCTAGAGAGGCTAGCCAGTTCACCAACAGTTACTTGTTGATTAATTAGTCATAGTCTCCTTATATCATTTATAGAATTGTTCTTCTTCTTTCTTCACATAATTTTTGAAACCAAACCGGTGTGCCTCCCTGTTCACATTTTTACAGCCCTACTGCTCGTCTACTGGCCCATCAGCTGGTCTTTTAGGCACTATAAATTAGGATGTATTCTTTACTAAGAGCATTTATAACTGGATCCTCCGTACTAGCCCTAGATGCCCCGACGAGCTGCCCGGTCACTGTCCGGATCAAAAAATGCCACCCAACCGGGCTACCCATATCTGGCCTAAACATCCGGACTGGCCGACACTCCCCATATTCCGCCATATATGGGGCGGATATAGGGAGTCTCGGACGCGCCTGTTGCCTGGGCACACCCGCCACGTAGGACTGACCGCTGGTGTCCGTGTCAATTCAGTCATATCCACCTTCCCTCTCCTTGCTTAAGCAACACTCTGATCTTCTCTGTTCACCCTCCTCCGCATTGCCGTCACCGGACTTCCGCCGGTATCGGTGCTCCCCCGCCATCTCAACTCAGGGCTTCGCCACCGGACACCACAACTCACACCGCCACCGGACAAGGTTGCCGCAACCGGACAACTTCCCGATATGTCAAACTCCTCCATATTTTTACCATGTGCTCACGTGTTCAATGAAATGTCTGACCCGGTTTTCTATTCTTTTGGTCATCGCTTCTATTTCACCAATGTATTCGGCATGGAAATCAGTAGACTTTGCAAATATCCTTTGACGACTTGGTTTTTACCTCCGGTTTGTAAAAGGACACGTCTGGTTCAATGGGCCAGTGTGCCAAATAATTGCTTGAAGATAAAGTGTCGCTCGCGTGCAGTGCATAACTTTTTATTCAGATCAATTCTACCTAAAAGATATATAAGACCACCATATATACATCTAAACCAGTAATAATCTGTAGCTCACTAGCTAGTTGATTACAGGGATGTTTGGTTCCCAGTCACAGTTTGCCAAGCTAAAATTTGGCAACCACAGTTTAGTTGGCATGTGTTTGGTTTTTGCCACACTTTGGCTTGTCACACTTTATTGCCCATATGACCCATTTGTCATAGAGACAATTTTTTTGTCAACTTTTGCCAAAATTTGGCGTCCAATTTCACAGCCACATTTGTGTGGCTTGCCATACTTGTGTGGCTAGCCACACTTTGACTTGACCACACTAGTATCCAGCCAAACAGACCCTACGTGCTTGCCTTGAACTCCGGAGTTGCTCTTACGGGCGGAAGAAAAGAAAATGAGCAGGAGGAGGTTTTTTTTTTGAGGGGTGGAAAACATTATGGGTTGAACGGGAGTATTTATCATGGCTTGTGAAATGTGAATGGAAGCGGACCTTGCTACTTGGTTGGGCCACCCCTCGGTCGAGTCAGTCAGGCGGTCGGTCAGGTCAGGCATGACGTGAAAATCCGTGCGTGCCCATATACGGATTGCAAAAGAAAGAAAGAGAAACCCCACGCATGCGCATGCGCCTGCCTGCCACCCACCATACGTATTAACTTTTGTCAAATACGTACTACTAAATCGGTTGTCAGATCTGGATGCGCCTTATCTTCTCGCTGCTGCCTGGATCCAACAAGGGAAACCCTAGCCTAGCCTAGCCGCCTCTCTCTCCTGCTCCTCTCCTCAGATCTCCGGCCTCCTCCTTCCAACTGCCTGCCACCACGGAAGGATCGATCGATGGCCTCACCCTTCCTTCCTTGCAACCAACCCCCTGCCACCGTGCACCCTTCTCCCATGGCGATGGCGATGGCGATGGCTAGAGAGATGGATCTAGGCATCTGGCCCCGCCAGATCGAGGCGCAGGCCCGCTGGCCGGACGGCGGCAACGTACCTCCCCTCCATGTCCAGATGGGAAACAGCACGGTCAAGGTACGGTGGCTCCCGGAGACTCTCACGGCGGCCGGGCCGGGCTCCCCCAGCTAGCGCTTGTTCGTCTCATGGGTGGGTGAGTCCTCTGCTACTGCTAGGCTAGCTTCTTTCTTCTTTCATCTAATCTAATCTAATCCCCGGCCCCCTCTAATATAATCTAAGAAAGAAAACGAGTCGCATCTCACGAATCCATCCTTGTTTACCGCCATGTTTCTTCTGTCTTGGCTTGCAGGTTGGATCTGTCTGTATTTTATGTTACAATATTACAGATATTTCCCATCCATCGAGCAAAACGAATATCCCAGCTGTGTGCATAGTTTTTTTTAATCTTCTGTATATCAGCGGATGACAAAGCAAAAAAAAAAATCCTTGTTCAGAAGATTCACCGGAATACGGTTTTTAGGGTGTTTGGATCTGTGGGAATTTTTCCTAAAAGGATATCAAACTCTTTGGGATTTTTCCCAAGAATTCATGCAGTCTATTATTTTTCAAGAATTTTTTTCTCAAACCTCTTCTTGCAATTCCTTTACTTTTGGTGGCCTATAAAGCACTCTTTGATGAGTTTTTTTTCCACACCCCTTAGTACCACTTTTATGGATCATCCGAATTAATACAGAGAACTATAACAATCCATACATTTTATTAGCTTAGCGGTGTCGCTAAAGCCTTTTAATCTTTAAGCACCAATCCTCACATTCTTTGCTTTCATTGTTATAGTCCACTTTTCACTGGTGCTAAGGTGGTATGAGGGTATGTGCTAAGATTAAAAAACTTGGTGTCCAATGCTATGCTAGAGTAATCTTAATTAGTCATTTTAGATTAGTGATCTAAAATGATCTCATATTTCTTTACTCGTAGTAGAATCAGAGGAAAATAGTTGGAGTATGAAAAATTTCTTTGGTGCGTCTATTTCGTTTAGGAAAGAAGAAAAGGAAAAAAAGAAACAGAGTTTTCCTTTAGTCCATGTACCAAAGATGAGAGTGAGTTTTTTTAGCATAAGAACATGCAAGTGATACTTTTGCTTGTGATTTGATTTGACTTTTAACAACAAATTAATTTTGTATGTGTTTCTCTTAGGATTTTGATTTTTTTAATCAAGTTACATAAGTTAACAATATTTATACGTGTCTAATAACCGTTGTGCAGGCGTGGTTCTATCAGAGAGATTGGTGCACTTTGAAATCGTCCATTTGCTTGTGGGGTTTATTTACTTTTTAAGTATGTGCTCATCTTTTGGGGATGTGTGCACATGGCCCAAGCTGTCCACTCGAAATGAATGAATGGAGGCTGTCCACTCCTTCTCTATCTCTCTAGACAGATAGATCCATGGACATCTTTTTCTTGTTCAGTTTCCTTTGCTGTACGTGTATTCATTCAGTTCTTCAGGTTTGATGTTGGCCTGTTCTGATATGATGTTGCTATCTATAAAACAATTGTTTGTTCAGGCACGTAGCCGCCCTGCTTTGCTCGTGACAGGCGGGCTGCTGCTGCATTTGACTTCTTGCTTGTGAAGGTGCCTAGATCCTGATGCATAGTCAACTCTCGGTAATCGTTCTATTGTCAATTCCTCTCTTTTTCCCCTACTCTGTCATGATAGTTTCTCATCCAAAAAATATAAAAAAGTACCTGAGATATAGAATTTATTTTAAACCTTTAACTTTTTTCATGTTGTTTTGGTCTGACTAGACAGTTTACTGATATTATTTGTTTCTATCTATTAAATTTTGCCAAACTGCTGAGGTCTCAAAATGTATGTGAAAGAAGAGATGCTTGAGGAGGGAGTAATTAGTTAGCATTTGTTTTAGTTAGTGAATGAAAGGGCAGATGCTCTCATGCTCATGAGAGAGTGTAGGGCCTTCTATTTGATTTTTGGTACTCCCTCCGATCCATATTAGTTATTGTTCAAATGGATGTATCTAGCAGTAGATACATGCGTTTGAGCGACAGGTCATATGGATCGGAGGGAGTAGTATTTTTGTGTTTCTACCAAGTAATAAGATCTTGATTTTTATATTCTAGTGGAACAAAAACACAATAATTTACCAAAATTTATGTGCCTTTTCATGCTGCAGGCTATCATATTTGTGCTTCTTTTTTTCAATTTCCTTGTTGTACATATATGCATGTTTATTGGCATCTTGTTGGATTCCTTGGCTCATAGGGAAGCCGTTGGAGTATGAAACATTTCTTTGGGATATGTGATTAAGTAGCCCCATGGAAGAACTCGAACAGAGGAAAAAAAATCTGGTGTGTCCATTCCGTTGCTCATCCTTCGGGGATGCGCAATGGAAGTTGTTCACGTGCTCTAGTGGGGTAGCAGCTTAGACACACACACACACACACTCTGTACATCCATGGAGATTTCTCACACAGAGGCAACAGTTTTGCAATTTCCTTATTGTACATGTGTGTGTGTGTGTGTGTTCATCAGGACCTTGGATTATGATATGATCTACCCCTTTCCATGTCCAGGTATATGTAGGCGACCTGCAACTCCGCGAAATGAATTTGCTAGTGCCACAACATATGATGTCTTGTGTCTTATGACCCATGGGCTCTAGGTAATCGTTTTATGTTACCCTCCTGCCTACTACTGCTATCCTTCTCAAGAGAAAGACAATTATTTCTACAAACAAGGATAAGCACAAATCAACTAACCCAGCTGCCGGGTTGTAGAAATAAACCAAAAATACCCAGTCAAACAAATGGTCTAGATGCATCTCTGCTAGGGGAGTGCAGCTTTACCCGAGCCAGTGCTTAATCTTGATTTTAGACTGCTGGTCACTGTAAGTTGACTTTTTGAACCACATCCCTTGGCATCAAGTTAGTAACGAAATCATACACATCCCAATACTAATGAAATTAATTTAACGCTAAAGCTTTCACCAACATTCTGCAATTAATAATTAGGAACATTTCACCCCAAATGGACCATGACTTACTAGCACTCGGTCTACGTTCTCGTATGTATAGCAAACATGCTCAAAATTTCTTTAACAGTTTATGAATAGTTTTGAATGAAGACTTTTTATTCAACTCATTCAGCATCTTTGAGCGTTCATCTGCATGTTATACCTGCTTCCTGCAAGCACCAGAAAGAAAGGCAGTAAGTTATGCTACTTCATTTATGTTCTCTTCTCACATTGTGCGCCAGATGTGGATGATGATGTGCAGCACAAGGTAAAATAAGATGAAATGATCAAACAGGTTACACTGATTCCATCATTGTTGAACCCAGCTTAACAAAATGCATTCTCAGAAGCTTGTTTGTGCCTGGCACTCCCTGGATAATGTCAGCTAATAAACTTGTTTATCTCTGTTTGGGGGTACAAAATTAATTTCTGCTCTTCATTTTGAAAAGTCAAACACTACTGTAGTTGTACCTCAGTTAATAGAGAGCTCAAAAAAGCAAGAGTATGCCGTCAATAGCACCATTTTAGCAAATAGGCATCTGTCCTTAACTAGTTTGTACTAAATATGAAGCATGCTTCACATCAAATTGGTAGTCAGCTTCACAACATTATTAAATATATTAGCATGGTCGAGCAGTTTCACAAAGCTAAGCTTCACAACATTATTGGATATATTTTGGTTTATATATTTTGGACGGAGGGAGTAGTATGTTAGTATGCAATTCCACATAGTGAAAGTGTAGATAAATAAACATGTTTGGTGCACAAATTTAGTTTCTCTTGTTCATTTTGAAAGCCAATCACTAGTATTATTCCTAGCTAGGACATTCAGTTGATAGAAGGCTAAAAAACAAGTATTTTTTTGTTTCAGCTGCACCAGTTTAGCAAAGAAGAGGAGGTACAAGCCATGTATGTTTGGCTTTACCTTGATGGTGTGTTCACAAATGCTTCCCTGAAAGGTGTTTGATTAACAAGTGACGCTCCGTTCTGCAGAGGTGCAAGCAAAGCAATTTTGATATCAGAGATGAAAATGTAGGTGTAGAGATGGTTGTAATTTAGGTTGCACTCACATGGATGTTATTCATAACAGACAGGAGGTGCTATTTATGTCAAAATAAATCACAGATTGATTTTTCCTAGTGTATAAAACCTGGAACAGAATGACAGGGCTAAGCTACCTGTGAATCTCGATGTGGGACTCACGGTCTTTGGCAAGCACATTTTCGTTGCAGAGGTCGCACTCGATCCTGATTTCAGAGAGCGCCAGGGCCCTGAGCCGGGCCTCCTCATTTTTGGCTTGCACCAGCTCCTTCTTAAGCTCAGATTTATCTTTGATGAGACGCCTCTTATCTTCTTTGTGATCCCTGTCACTGATGAAACAAGAATCAGTCACACTCCTTGCTTGGGAGGTGAAAAACAAGAAAAAAAGGGGAATGATTCAAGCTAGACGCACGCACATGATCTCAAGCTTGTGCAGGAGCTCTGCCTTATCCTCTCTTAGCCTCTCCTCCAGAGCCTCCCTGCACGCAAAGGCAAACGCAGTTAGCCAATCTGGTCTTGTAAAACAAACAGAGGACGGAGGGAGGGAGGGGGTCGCTTCACATACAAACGCTCGATCTTGCGCTCCAGGTCTTCCTTGTCAGTAGCATACAGCTTCTCGTACTCGTCCCTGCACCCAATCCCAACCGAGAGGAGGTGACCAACACAACATATGGATGGATGGATGGAGTCAAGCACAGAGAGAGAGAGAGGGGGGTCGATCGATCGAGATCCAACTACTACTACTACTTACAAATGGTCCTCCAAGTGCTTCACCAGCTCTCGTTTCTTGACCATGCGACGGCACTTGCGGCACTTTTTCTCGGTCAGGTGGGAGATGGCCTCCACGGCGCCCCTCACCAGCTCCACAGTTCCCGCGGCCATGGCAATGGTGGTGGCGGCCGTGGTCAAAGCCGGCGGCGACATTGCTTTCGATTTGGATTTGGATTTGGCGGGGGCGGCGGCGGCGGTGGCGACTCTCTCTGGGTCTGGGTGGGTCTGGGGGTCGGGGGAAGAGACGAGGGTTTGAGAGACACGACCGACCGCACCCCGGTTTTTTTTTGAGACAATCTCGCGAAGCTTTTATTTAAGTCGTCACAATGTTTACAGGGACGAAAGATAAATCACCTGGGTTGCCCAACCACACACGGCGGCCTACCCCAAGTGAGAGAGCATGTTTCGCTAAATTATGAGCCTCGACATTCGAGCTCCTAAACTCATGGCTAAAAAGACAGGAAATAAAAGACTTTGATCGATCTACAATCTCTCTAATTATAGCACCGTATGACGCTGCACTCCTTTGCCTGATGTCGTCAACAACTACCTTGCAGTCTGAGGCTACTGAAATTCTGCGCTCGTAAAGATCATCCGCCAAGGCTAGTGCTTCCCTTATTGCCAACGCCTCCAGCGTCGCAGGGTCATCTAAGCCGTGGAAGGTGATTGTGGAAGCTCCCAGGAAGATCCCCTGCCTGTCCCGGCAAACTGCAGCAACCGCACCAACCGGCCTGGTCCTCATAAGCGCAGCATCCACATTGATCTTGCAATTCCCTTCTTGTGGCAGTATCCACCTTGCCGGCCTAGGCTGAACCACCCTGGGCTGACTCGGCGGTTTCGCCACCACCTGAAGGTCACTAATGAAGGCAGCGATGAAACCATTCGTTGCATATGGCGTTTGGTGTATCCCCTCATGGATCAATTTCCTCTTGGAACTCCAGATTGCCCATAGCGTGACCCCGAGTCTGGTAAAATCTGCATGCGATAATGTGCTATTCAAAGTAAACAGCCATGTTTTGGCGCAGGCATTATCGCATGTGCTCATTTGCTCAACCAGGTGTTCCGGTGCCAAGGACCAGACACTTCTCGACAACGCGCACTCGAGCAAGGCGTGCCTCCAGGAATCTGCCGCCCTGCACAGCTGGCATGCTGGCGAAGTTGCCATATGACGATGGTGGAGGATATCATATGTGGGAATAAACTCTCTCGCCAGCCGCCACAGGAACACACGGATCTTGTTCGGTACTTCTGTCTTCCAGAGAGACGACCAGCTGCTGCCTTCATCGTTGCCAGAAGTGCCCTCGGCGCCATACAGCCAATTCTCACGGTTGAGCTTAGTGTTTTGTATCATGCGGTATGCTGACCTGACAGTAAAATTACCTCTCTTTTCTCTGCTCCAAGCCCAGAAATCTTCCACTCTCCTTGTGCACAAAGGTATCCTCAATATTGCCTCAGCATCTATAGGGATGAATATGGACCGAACTGCCTCCTCTTTCCAAGTGGATGTTGTCGCATCTATAAGTTCATGAACTCTGATGGGCGGGTTGGGAATTAAGGAAGTGATTGGCCGTGGGACCTCTTGTCTCGAGATCCAGTTGTGTTCCCATATAAGCATGTGCTCTCCTGTCCCAATTCTTCTAATGACACCTTGCTTCATTATATCCCTTCCGTCCAGTATGGCCCGCCAGATTTGTGAGGGGTGCGATCCCAGTTCGGCCTCCAGTAGGCCTGTCTCAGGGAAGTATGCGGCCTTGAGGATTAAGGAGCTTAGGGTGTTTGGATTGTCCAGCAATCTCCATGCTTGCCTGGCCAGTAACGCAAGGTTAAATATCTCTAGGTCGCGGAGGCCCAAACCTCCCATATATTTCGGCCTCGCCATGATCTCCCACGATACCCACGCTGGTTTCCTTTTACCTTGCTTGCTGCCCCACCAGAACCGCCTTATGATGGACGTAACACTGTCACATAAACCTCTCGGTAACCTGAAGCACGCCATAGAGTAAACTGGGATAGCCCGAGCAACAGATTTGATTAGAACCTCCTTTCCTGCTGAGGATAGTAGCTTCTCCATCCAACCCTTGACCTTCTCCCACACTCGGTCTCGCAGGTACTTGAATGTGCCATTTTTTGAGTGGCCCACATCTATTGGCATACCCAAGTATTTATCACTTAATGATTCTCTGTGGACTTGAACGACATTTTTCACACCGTCTCGGGTGGTCTGAGGGCACCCCTTACTGAAGAAAATAGTCGACTTATCATTATTTACTCTTTGGCCAGATGCCCCACAGTAAGCATCCAATAGGTTTGAAACCGCATTTGCCCCCTCAACACTCACTTTGAAAAACAACAGGCTGTCATCTGCAAACAAGAGGTGGTTCACAGCCGGGGCTGATGGTGCCACCTTGATTCCTTCTAGTACCGATGACTAAGAACTGGATTTTAAAAGGCACGAAAGGCCCTCCGCTGTGATCAAAAACAACTAAGGGGAAATCGGATCTCCCTGTCGAATGCCTCTCGACGGCTTGAACTGCTCTAGCTTTTCTCCGTTGAAAAGAACTGAAAATGACACTGAAGATACCATGTTCATCACTATGTCAACCCAAGGTTGTGCAAACCCCAACTTGGACATTATAGCCCTCAGATATGGCCACTCCAGGCGATCGTATGCTTTCATCATGTCAAGCTTTAGGGCGCATGTGCTGTTGGCTTTAGCCCTTGACCTCTTCATAAAATGTAGGCACTCATAGGCACAAATGATGTTGTCTGTTATTAGCCTGCCTGGGACAAAAGCTGACTATTCCTCAGAGATGATGTCAGGAAGTATTTGTTTTAATCTGTTCGCCACAACCTTTGAAGCAATCTTGTATAGGACGTTGCACAAACTTATTGGTCGGAATTGACAAAGAAAGGTTGCATTCATTACCTTTGGTATTAACACCAAGACAGTATCATTGATGCTCTCCGCGCTCTCTTCCCCCCTGACAATCCCGAGGACGGCTCGTGTGATCTCCTCCCCGCATAAAGACCAGTGTCTTTGATAAAAGTGAGCCGGGAAGCCGTCTGGTCCTGGCGCCTTTGTGGGAAACATTTGGAAGAGGGCCACCTTCACCTCTTCATTCGTATAGGGAGCACATAAAATATCGTTCATGCTTGTTGTCACCTTAACTGCGACATGCGCCATCACGTCGTCTAGCCCAGACACACCTTCCGATGTGTATAGTGTTTGATAAAAATCATTGACCATCTCCCTTAGCTCCTCTGGGTTCTCGATGAGCACTCCCAAGGAGTTTGCTAGCGCTTTCACCATGTTCTTCTTTCGCCTTATGCTCGCCCTAAGATGAAAAAACCGAGTATTCTTATCGCCTGCAGCAAGCCACTCAATCCGAGATCTCTGTCGCCACATCAGTTCCTCTTGATGATACAATTCCACGAGTTTATCATTGATCTTTGTCTCCACATGTGAAGGCCCCGTCCTCCCTGCATCACCCCGTAGGCGATCCAGCTCTGTTTTTAGGGCACGAATCTCTTTGCGTACACTGCCGAAAGTGTCCCTATTCCACCTCGACAGATCAGTTGCTAGCTCTGTTAGCTTTCGCCGGATTTCCTCCACTGTATGACCTGGATGTTTGGAGCTCCACTTTTCCAGGATTGTATCTTTCCAATGCTCATGCGTTTCCCACATAGTTTCGTACTTGAAGCCTTTCCGTCCCAATGATGCATTGGGTTCATTTATTTCCAGCAATATTGGACAATGGTCCGATGTAGTAGCTGTTAGGTGAGACAAGCTCGCTAGAGGATATTGAGCACTCCACTCGGCCGATCCTAGGGCCCTGTCTAGTCTAACTCGGGTGAAAGTGCCGCCCGCTACCTTTTTCTCAAAGGTCCAAAAGCGTCCTGTATGTCCCAGGTCCATCAACATGCACACATCAATAGTGTCTCGAAAACCCTGCATCTGGGCATTACTACGCTGCCCAACTCCTTCATGCTCATCTGGCCACAAAACTTCATTGAAATCGCCGATACACAACCATGGCAACATGCTCGTGCTGCTTATGTTCTTGAGTACAGTCCATGTTTGGTGTCTCAAATGTGTTTGGGCTTCCCCATACACACATGTCAATCTCCAAGGGTCTTTGCCTAGATCCAGAATCGAACAGTCAATATGGTAAACAGAATAACCCAAAATCTCAACTTTTATTGGATTGTTCCAAAAAATTCCAATGCCACCACTCCTTCCTTGGCTATCTATAGCAAAACTATTATCATAACCCAACATACCAGCAAGTGATTCTACCCTACCTCTCTCAATTTGAGTTTCTACAATACAGAGAATAGGGGGGGCAAACTTCTTCGCTAGCTCGCGAAGCTCGTTAACTGTCGCGGCATTGCCCACGCCACGACAGTTCTAACATAGGGTATTCATTGCTCTCGGCGACCCTCCAGGTTGGAGGACACCGATGAATTCTCTTGAAACTTGGACACCAACGAGATCTTGGGAGCGGTCTCTGAGACTGTACCAATCTTGGCTCTCTTGGGCTCCTGCTTGGAAGACGGACTGGTCGCCGATGGTGGAGCTAGCAGTAGGAGAGTCGGCTCCCCCGCCAGTGTGCTCGGGGCTGCAGGTGCCACCTGCGTCTGGGGGTTCAGGATCTAATTCCCGTCACCCACGTCCCCCTTAGTGCGCTTGCGGCTTTCATCGATCTTTGTCATTGTGGTGTCGTGTGTCATGCCCTCGTCTGATTCTTTAGCTGATGCCGCTCCTCGCCCACCTGATTGGCCTGCGCGCCCAGCCCCTCGGCCGCGGCCACCTCGGCCACCTCTTCCAGCAAAGCGATTCTGGCCAGGTCCCGGTCCAGCCCCTCGGAACCACTCTGCACGCAGCTCCTTAAAGACTAGCGCCGACTTTGGGTGGATGCCGTCGCCGTGCTCCTTGAACTGGTGCCCTAGGTGGCCACACACGGTGCACTAGTCCGGAAGCCTTTCATACTTAACCTTGAAGATCTGCCGCTCCTCTTTGTGAACCAGGCTGACCGCATTCTTTAAGGGTTTGAACACATTGATCTTGATCCTCACCCTATAAAAATTACCTTCGAAATCCTGAGATTTTGGCTCCGCATACACAAACTCTCCCACCTTCCTGGCTAGGGCCTTTATGAGGGGATAGAAGCCATCAGGCAGATCATGTATTTGCATCCACAACTCCATCGTATCCAGCTCCACTAGCGAGGGCTTTGTGAATCCATCATATTCAGCCAGGATCACCGCATTGCCCTTGTAGTTCCACGGCCCATCATGCATAGCACGTTCCCAGTCGCCCAAACACGCAAATTGCATCGTGTATAGATTTTCCTCAAGGGGGCGGATCTGCACCGGCTGCGCAAGGTCCCATGCAGCTCGCATTGTCTTGAAAAAACCATATTGACTGTACTTCTTCTCCGTGTGGACATGCGCTATGGCCATCCATCTAGTTGTCACCGGCGGCAGCGGATCTTCCTTCTCCACCACCACATCATCCATGTCCTCCTCTTGGAGGCCCAGCTCGCTCATCAACACCTCCAGGTCCCTTGCCTTGGAGTTCAATGCTGACGCCGCCATGATGTGCCCTCACCCGATGAAAAACTTCTGATCGGGTACTTCGCCAAAACCCTAGCCTTACCCCGAACCAGAAGGAAGAAATGCCAAGACCGGGCAGCGCTGCCAGAGCGCCCCTTGATCGGTCCAAGCGCAGCCCTTCGGCGTAGACGGGAGGAGGGTAGCCGGAACCCTACGGTAGCGATCGAAGTCGCCGCCGAGGGGAGAAGAAACCCTAACTAGAGGGGAGTCTGCGCTTCAGGCGCGTCTGGAGCAGGCGTGGAGGACGGCTGACCGCACCCTCGGTTGGGTGGGCTCTCTCCTAATTGGGTTGGCCCATTTACGGATCTGTTTTTCTCTCTTTAGAAAATAAATACTTTGATCAATAAGGGGACGGAGGGAGTATGTTGTAGGACAAGGGAAAAATATATTACGATTTTTTGAAATGTTCATACTATTAAAATATTCTGTGAATTTAATTTAAAAAGCATCAAAAATTTATACTATAAAACAAATTCATATATAGATATAAATATTCCGCGAGAAAACAAATTATGCATATGTGTTCATGTACCTTGGGGGGGTGGGGTATGTTCAGGTCCAGAAAAGGTAAGCACAAAAAAATAATTAGAATTAAAAAATGAAAACCTAAATCCAAAAGGGAAAATGAAAAGAAATGAGAAACAAATATCCGGTGTTTTACAAGACTTAGGCATGCACGTCGTGAGCATTTTCTCGACAATACGTCGGTCGCAGTAGGCACAGAGTGGTTTTTTTTAGAACCGCCCTCTAGGCATTTTATCCATCACGATGGATCATGTCTAATTGCAACATGTCAACAAGATAAGATAAATAGGGATCCCTCAACACGATTCCCTCCACGACGCAATGGTTCTCCCCATCCGTTGCTCCATCTGTATTTCATTCAACCAAACCAGCTGTGGAGCCTCCTAAGTTTGCACTTGGGTCGACATTGTGGTTGCCGCATGCTATGGAATGTTCAAACTCTGATGTAGTCCCTTATCAATTCCATAGAACAGTGAGGTCAACACTATGCCACATTGTGGGTGTACTTCTTATGGCCCGTCCAAATCGTCCACATAACAGACACTATGATTGTTGCATTTCTTTTCCTATGAAGTGGTAGTACAATATGTCTCTTACCATGTTACTGGGTGTAACCTGGGAATTTGGCACCAAAAAATGCTTCGACTGCTCATCAAAACAGAAGTGCATGCTCACATTGCACCAATGGATGGAAGATGGAGTCCTCGCTATTGCCGCATATTGGGCAGAAAGCATCATGCCTTATATTTCTCCTTTGCATCTTCCCATGGGCACATAAAAAATTCTTTAGGAATCGCCACCAGAAGATCCAATTTTTTTGGTTGCACTGGTAGTTTTCATATAGCCTTCCATACCTCTTCACCATGTGATGAACTACTCGACGCATGTTGATTTGCATGTTTAAGATCCATCAGCCCCCATGTGTCGAGAGTACTAAAAACATACCAGATTGTTCCCAGTCCCATGCCTAGAAGTCATTAAGAGGAACTCTGGGTCTAGGCATCTTCAAAATTGCATCCGCAGCCGAAGCAATGAACAATGCATGTACTAGTTTTTCGTCCCATTGCCCCACATCATTGTCAATCAAATTCACCACAAGTTGCACCAGATCGTTAGGCAATCTATAGGTTAGCTTCATCGTCATGGTCCCTGGCATTAATTTATCATGCCGAATTTCGATTGTCCAGACATCTCCGATCCGGTGAATATACCCCTCTTCTAGAGCTTTCCTTCCCCGACATACATCACACTAAGTGATTGACGAACCCTTAGGACATCCAACCTGAAGGAAGTTCCCATGTGGGCAGTAACGTAAAACTAGGACCCTTGCACACAAACCATCTGTCTTGTCCAACAATCTCCCAAGCCTGATTTTCTAACATATCATTGTTAAACATATGTAAATCTCTAAAAACCCATGCCCCTATGTATTTAGAAATGGACATGCATCCCAAGTGTTGGGGATATAACTCCTAGGTATGACCCGCTCAGGAGGGGCCTGGTCACACGGTTGGCGACTTAAGATAAGAAGGCCCAATGGGGTCCAAGAATACAAATGGCGGTTCATAGAGCAAACTTATTGAAGGCCCAAGACCCGGAGGAGACTCGAAGCCCAAGGGTGTGAGCTGCTGTGTATTAAACTTGTTCTGCAGGGCATGTTTAGTTAGAAACCGAGCCGGTCTTGTTTGTGTGAGCCGGCCGGGACTCTGTAAGCTGCCGGGCATCAACCTGTATATAAAGGGGTGACCCGGCGGCTGGTTAACTCAAGAGACAACCAATCGAGAACTAGGTCAAGCGTATTCGCTCTCTTGTAATCGAAACTCGAGCAATACAATTAGAAGTACGACGTAGGCTTTTACGTCGTTGAGAGGGGCCGAACCTGGGTAAACTCCTTGTGTCCTTTGTCCCGTTCAACCCCTTTAAGCTAACCTAGTGCGATGGCTCCACACCTAAGTCCTTTCACTAGGGCACCTGCCGTGTTAAATCCACGAGAGTTGGCTCCCACCGTGGGCCCTGAGCATGGTGGTTTCGAGTTCTTGAAGGGCGACTTCGTAGGGACCAAGGGATATGCTGTGGGATGGATGACCAAGAGTCGTCGTGGCAAGCTCTACATCGACAACGCTGGTTGAGGTGCCGAGGCTGACTCAATCGAGTACGGGTACCGGGTCCCCTTCGGCGGGATTCATGTCTTCACCTACAAGAATGGGGAGTCAGGGCCTGAGCCGGACATCTGCACCGACACGATCAAGACGGCTCAGCGCGCACGACCCGCCAGGAAGCCTGCCTTCGTTGGTTTCGTTCATGGGGCGGATCTTGAAGAAGGTTCTATGTTAGGTGGAGAGACAACCATCCACTCAGGTGACGAATCCTCAACCGGCGAAACCGAATCGATCTGCCAATTGCAAGACGGCAGGCTTGGGGGCTGTTCAGATGGCAACAGTATTCTGGACTCCTATGAGCTGCCAAGCTGGGCTGCTGTTTTTATGACTGGTACGCAACAGGTGGTAAACTCATCGATTGCGGCTATGACCTCCGGCTCAACGGCTGCTACGATGGCCGGGGCGAGCGGCCATGTGCGCCCACCAGCTCAAGTTTTGTCCGAAATCCTGGATGCCCTGGCAACTCTCTTAGCTGCGGAGGTAACCCTGGCGAATCAAGCACAACATAAAGTGGAGGTTGCAAAGTTACGAGATGAGGTAGCTCATGCTAAGGAGGCACTCAACGCTGAGAATGCTAGGATGGCAACAGAGCGAGCTGCGTTGGAAGCTGAGTCGCAGCGGATCCAAGCAGAATCTTTCCGGCTTAATCTGGATCAAAATGCTTCGAACGACGGCATGCGAAGAAGGCATCAGACCTGTCTGCCCCTAGAGTTTGAAGCAAGGAATCTTTTCAATACGCTTGGAGCAGGAACGAGTAACCCGTCCGGCGTAACCCGGGTCGCCGAGGCGCCCGTGGCCAGGGCGACGACTCAACCACGCGTAGCAGACCCGCCTCGTTTGCATTTAACCCCGCCTCAATAGGTGTTAACACCTCCGGGTCATTTTTCCAACCCCCTGGATAATATGGTTGCCGCGGCTTCACGATTGGCGACTCTTCCCGTTGAAGGTGAGTCTCCTGCCGCAGTTGAGGCACGGAAGGCTGTGGAACTTCTTCATACAGCAGTAGCTCAGCAGGCGGCTTACTCGTACAAACATGATCAGATTCATTCAACTCCTCGTCAAAGTTGAAGTTATAACAAGCTCATCGAGAGGCCAGCGGTTTCTAGCAGCGAGCGGCTGATAACCCACAAGTATAGGGGATCGCAACAGTTTTCGAGGGTAGAGTATTCAACCCAAATTTATTGATTCGACACAAGGGGAGCCAAAGAACATTCTCAAGTATTAGCAGCTGAGTTGTCAATTCAACCACACCTGAAAGACTTAATATCTGCAACAAAAATATTTAGTAGCAAAGTAGTATGGAAGTAACGGTAACAGTGGCAGAAGTAACAGTAGTAGTTTTGTAGCAATCGTAACATTGGCAACGGAAAAGTAACTTAGCAAAGATCAATATGTGAAAAGCTCGTAGGCAATGGATCAATGATGGATAATTATGTCGAATGGCATTCATCATGCAACGGTTATAACATAGGATGACACAGAACTAGCTCGAAATCATCAATATAATGTAGACATGTATTCGGAATATAGTCATACATGCTTATGGAAAATAACTTGCATGACATCTTTTGTCCTACCCTCCCGTGGCAGCGGGGTCCTATTGGAAACTAAGGGATGTTAAGGCCTCCTTTTAATAGAGTACCGGACCAAAGCATTAGCACTTAGGGAATACATGAACTCCTCAAACTACGATCATCACCGGGAGTGGTCCTGACTATTGTCACTCCGGGGTTGCGGGATCATAGCACGTAGTAGGTGACTATAACTTG
Source organism: Triticum dicoccoides (assembly GCF_002162155.2). Taxonomy (NCBI): domain Eukaryota; kingdom Viridiplantae; phylum Streptophyta; class Magnoliopsida; order Poales; family Poaceae; genus Triticum; species Triticum dicoccoides. The sequence goes on along the minus strand of NC_041392.1, from coordinate 592,103,015 downwards.
CAAGATAGGATCGAGAACACAAATATACTCATGAAAACATAATAGGTTCAGATCTGAAATCATGGCACTTGGGCCCTAGTGACAAGCATTAAGCATAGCAAAGTCATAGCAACATCAATCTTAGAACATAGTGGATACTAGGGATCAAACCCTAACAAAACTAACTCGATTACATGGTAAATCTCATCCAACCCATCACGGTCCAGCAAGCCTACGATGGGATTACTCACGCACGGTGGTGAGCATTATGAAATTGGTGATGGAGGATGGTCGATGATGACGATGGCGACAGATTCCCCTCGGGGCCCCGAACGGACTCTAGATCTGCCCTCCCAAGGAAGAACAAGGCTTGGTGGCGGCTCCGTATCGTAAAACGCGATGAATCCTTCTCTCTAATTTTTTCTCCCCGAACGTGAATATATGGAGTTGGAGTTGAGGCCGGTGGAGGTCCAGGGGGCCCACAAGGACGGTGGCGCGCCCCAGGGGGTGGGTGCGCCCTCACCCTTGTGGCCAGGGTGTGGGCCCCCTTCACTTGATTCTTTCACTAATTTATTTATTAATTCCGAAAATGATCTCCGTGAATTTTTAGGTCATTTCGAGAACTTTTATTTCTGCACAAGAATAACACCATGGCAATTCTGCTGAAAACAACGTCAGTCCGGGTTAGTTCCATTCAAATCATGCAAGTTAGAGTCCAAAACAAGGGCAAAAGAATTTGGAAAAGTAGATACGATGGAGATGTATCAACTCCCCGAGCTTAACCCATTGCTTGTCCTCAAGCAATTCAGTTGACAAACTGAAAGTGATAAAGAAAAACTTTTACAAACTCTGTTTGATCTTCTTGTTGCAAATATGTAAAGCCAGCATTCAAGTTTTTAGCAAATATTATGAACTAACCACATTCACAATAATGTTTAGGTCTCACATTTACTCATATCAATGGCATAATCAACTAGCAAGCAATAATAATAAATCTTGAATGACAACACTTTCTCAAAACAATCATGATATCATATAACAAGATGGTATCTCGCTAGCCCTTTCTGAGACTGCAAAACATAAATGCAGAGCACCTCTGAAGATCAATGACTGACTAGACATTGTAATTCATGGTAAAAGAGATCCAGTCACAGTCATCCTCAATATAAATTAATAACAATGCACTCTAAATGGTGTTTTTATAAGAGGATGATGACTCATCAATAAAAGTAAATAGATAGGCCCTTCGTAGAAGGAAGCAGGGATTTGTAGAGGTGCCAGAGCTCGAGTTTTGAAATAGAGAATAAATAATATTTTGAGCGGTATGCTTTCATTGTCAACATAACAACCAAGAGATCTCGGTATCTTCCATGCTACATACATTATAGGCGATTCCTAGACAGAATGGTAAAGTTTATACTCCCCGACCACCAACAAGCACATCCCATGCCTAGTCCGAAACAACGGGTACCTTCCAACTAACAACAATCCTGGGGGAGTTTTCTTTGCAATTATTTTGATTTGATTTGAGCACGGGACTAGGCATCCCGGTTACCAGCCATTTTCTCGTGAATGATGAGCAGAGTCCACTCATAGTGAGAATAACCCACCTAGCATGGAAGATATTGACAAACCTAGTTGGTACATGAGCGATTCGAGCATACAAAACAGATTATCATTTGAAGGTTTAGAGTTTGGCACTTGCAAATTTACGTGGAACAGCAGGTAAATACCGCATATAGGAAGGTATGGTGGACTCATATGGAGCAACTTTGGGGTTTATGGAAGTGGATGCACAAGCAGTATTCCTGCTTAGTACAAGTGAAGGCCAGAAAGAGACTGGGAAGCGACCAACTAGAGAGCAACAGTCATAAACATGCATTGAGATTAACCAACATTGAATGCAAGCATGAGTAGGATATAAATCACCATGAACAAAAAAATAGTGGAGGCTATGTTGATTTTGTTTCAACTACATGCGTGAACATGTGCCAAGTCAAGCCACTCGAATCATTCAAAGGAGGATACCATCCTATCATACTACATCACAACCATTTTGATTTTCCATGTTGGCACACAAGGTAAACCATTATAAAATCCTAGCTAATTAAGCATGGCATGAGTAACTATAATCTCTAATTGTCATTGCAAACATGTTTCATTCATAATAGGCTGAATCAGGAACGATGAACTAATCATATTTACAAAAACAAGATAGGTCGAGTTAACCAGCTTTTCTTCATCTCAATCATTTCATCATATATCGTCATTATTGCCTTTCACTTGAACGACCGAACGGTGTGGATAATAATAATAGTGCACATGCATTGGACTCAGCTAGAATCTACAAACATTTATTCAAAGGAGAAGAGAATGTAATATGGGCTCTTTGTTAGATCAACAATAATGCATATGAGAGCCACTCAACATTTTCATCGTGGTCTTCTTCTCTCGACCCCCATAGAGAAGAAAAGAATTTCAAAGAAACACACTGAAATATTTTTGGAGTTTTTGTTTTTCTAAAGAAAGAGAAACAAGAACGAGAAAAACTATTTACACGGGAAAGCTCCCTACAAGCAAAAGAAGAACGAGAAATCTTTTTGGGTTTTCTTTTAATATTACAACTAAGCATGCATAGAAAGTAAACTAACTACAACTAATTTTTTTCTTAAGGTTTTTCGAACACACAAGAAGAAAGCGGGAAAAATAAATAAACTAAAATGGATAATACAATGAAAAAGTTTGAACACCGACAACTGGAATGAGTGCGTGAACATGAATGTAATGTCGGTGAGAAATACGTACTCCCCCAAGCTTAGGCTTTTGGCCTAAGTTGGTCTACGCCCACGGCTAGCCTGGTGGATATCCAAAGTTGTAGTCAGGGTTGTACTGAGATGCGATAGCTACTGCTTGGCGAGCTGCCTCCTGGAGGCGAGCAGCCTCTGCTGTTCGCTCATACTCGTTTTCCTCCTCTCTAGTTATAAAATATCGCCCATTTGCCTGAAAGTTAAAGAAAGCAAGAATAGGAAGAGCAACATGGACGGTGTGCCATCTATCAAAGATTAGTTAGTACTGGAGGAACTATTCGTTCATCTTAAGAAACTGGTAGCGTACCATAGCCTCATAATCTAGAAAAGCAGGTGGCAACTCAATATCATACCCTCTTATGGGTACATCCAAATAATTAGCTAAACAAGTTGCATAAATCCCACCAAATAAATCTCCATCTTTAGCATTATGGTGTAACCTCCTAGCAATAATAGCCCCTAAATTATATCGCTTATCACCCAACACTGCACACTTGAGGACACTAAGATCTGATGCACAAAGGTGGCCGTGATCATTGTAACACCCCCAGTGTCATGCTACAGTAACCCTCTGTGATTAAACTAATCATTTTTACAAACAGTGCTTAATCACCTTTGTTCAATAACCCATTTGAAATTCCAGCCAATTCAAATTCAAGTGAAGTTTGAAGTTGCTCAAAAGTTGTTGGAAAAATGTTCATCATTTGTCAAAAATTCCATAACAATTATTTGTTAAGGAACACAACATCATCATCAACTCTAAATGGTCCTAATGCATTTTAACAGAGCAAAAATAGCCTTTAAAATGCCCTTTTCTTTATTGTGTAAATTCAAATGAACTCCAAAAATGCCCAAACCTTTTGTGGTAGTGCTGGATATTGCAAAGTAATTATGTGACCAAGTTTCACATTTTTGCAAAATCTTATGGAAGCTCAAAATGTTACTAAACCCCTTTCTGTCAAAAGAAAAGAGCAAAAGTAAAAGAAAAAGAAGCCCCCTTCCCTGTTCCCCCGGGCTCTAGCCCACCAGGGCAAACCCAGCAGGCCGGCCCACTTACCCCTTCCCCTACCTCCTATTCATCCCCGTGCGATGGTCGACCGAGGCACGTCCGTCACCGCAGATGACCACGTGTCGGCCATCTGCCGCTCCCCAGCGTGGATAAGGCGCACCCCGGCTCTCTCTCCCTCTGTCGACAAACCCTAGCGCTCCTACTCCCCTCATTCGCCCCTCTTCCTCTCTGTCTCGTTCGCCCGTGCGCGGTCGTCAATGCGTCGCCGTCGATCCCGCGACCACCGCCTCCCGATCGCCTCGCCGACGCGCCCTACCACTCCGCCTCGCTCGGCTGCCTCGACTACACCTCATTTCGAGCTCGGGAACGACCGCACGCTCGGGATCGACCTCACCTCTCCTTCTCGGTTGCCGGCGCCCGCCGTCATCTCCGTCCAATGCAGCTGCTCCTAAGCTCGCACGGGCCTTTCTTAGCCGAATGGTGAGCTCCTCCCTTCCTCTCCTCGCACCGTGCTTTTCGCCGTAGCTAGCTTGCCCGCAAGCCGAGCTCTGCCGTCTGCCATTGCCGTCGTAGGGCTCTCCATCGAGCTTGTCCGCTCGAGCTAGTAGCTCTGACGAGCTCCTGGAGCGCCGTAGACCCCGCCTACTTAGTTAGTTTGACCGCTCACGCGCTCTAATGCTGAATTCGCTCGCGCCCGAACTCCGGCGCCGCCTCCGCCGCTTGCCGTCGCCGTCACCGGCCTTTTCCGACCGGACCACCACCGCAGTTTGACGCGCGCTGCTCCGCTCGTTCGAACGCACCCTAGCGCGCGAAATTGTCGCCTGTGGGCAAAATCCGACGAGGCTCGAGGCCCTCCGCCGCATTTTGGCGTCGCCGGCGTCAAGCCGCCGGCCACCGCCGACGTGGCTGGCCTGGGGCCACCCCAGAGCCACTGCCCGTGGGCCCCACGGGTCCCAGTTGACTGGGTTGACCCAGTCAACATGCTGACTGGGCAACCCCAACCACTGACATGTGGGCCCCCCTGTGTTAGATTAGTCTAATAACGTTTTATAAATAAAAATGATTAGTTAACCTAAAACACTCACTGACGCCCGGGGCCCACCCTCTAATTAATCCTCTATTAGTCTAAATTAACATTGTTAAAGTCACAGAGGCAGACATGTGGGTCCCACTGGACCCACATGTCAGGTTTGACCTCGTCAGCCGTCTGTTGACCTGCTGATGTCACTATGACATCATGCTGATGTCATATATCATTTTCTATAAATAAAATAAATCCATAAAATAAGAAAATCTATAGAAATTCATAGAAAATAATCCGTAACTCTGATGAAAATGTTTTCTATATGAAAGTTGCTAAGAAAAATCCAACGAATCCGAATACGCGGTCCGTTCATCTGTCACATGCCCCTAGCATGCTGAACATGGAACCATCCCCTCTCTTTCATCTGTCCGGAATCCGCCTAACGCTGGGAATTCATCCTCGGATGTTTATCCCCTCCGTCTACAATGTGTAGTACTACGTTAGGGCAACCCTAGCTCTGCCTATCGTCATGTTATACCTTGTGATGCATTGTTTGCTTTGTATTTACTGTTTCTTCCCCCTCTTCTCTCCAGTAGACCCCGAGACTGATGTTGCCCCTGTGATCGACTACGTCGACGACGACCCCTCCTTGCCAGAGCAACCAGGCAAGCAAACCCCCCTTGAGCATTCCAATATCACCCATTTCTTTCCCTCTCATGCTTGCATTAGAACTGCTACTGCTTCTGTATGATCCTACTCTGATGCATAGCCTGTTATTGTTACCTGCTTTCATACCTTACTTGCTTATCCTAAACTGCTTAGTATAGGTTGGTTAGTGATCCATCAGTGACCCCCACCTTGTCCTTGTTGCCCTTGCTTCATCATTGAAGACCCGATCAACGGGATCGAAGACCAGGCCCCGACACCGCACATCACCCCCTAGTTGTACGACTCTACAGAGTTACCATCGAGTGCCGAGGGTGGAACCTCTTACATCACTCCTGATGAGATCTCTATAGTGCAGCTAACTGGTCGAGGTTATCGAGGGTGATTTCCTCCTTAACCACTTCCGTTACGGCTCTGTTGTGCAACCCCTCAAGTGTGAACCTCGAGGGTGGATCCTCTTACGTTCACCTTGATGATAACATCGAGTGGAATTCTCTGGGGTGATTCCTCGGGTTTTCCCCTTGGTGTTAGACACACGGTTACTATGGTTACTATGACTTTACACTGAGCCATGTTACTAAAGACGGGTCTTCCCCGAGGGGTACCCGTGCGAGCTTAATAGCGAGTGATGTGGAGTCGGGCGGACCTGGAAGTTGCCCGCGAGATACTTACGAGGCGTGGCCGGGCATTCTTAGCCCTTGTCGCAAGTACTCGAGACGGGGCGACGGGGTCACATCGATCGTGAGTCTCTGCTCGTTACCGCGTGTTCCTAATCCACTATGATTTGGATATTTGATCCGAGGGGCCTCTGTCCTGATAGCACTAACCATCACATGGGTATAGTATGGGTGTTCTGCGTCGTATACATCAACCGAAGCTTAATAGACGTCAGCGACTGAGCGGCGCGCGCCGGGTTGGATTGATAAGCTCCTGCCTTTTTAGGGAGGTAGCTAGGTCTGCTCACCGGCCGCGTACGCAACGTGCACAAGATCCCGGGGAGATGGCCCATGACCCCTGGGGGCATAGGTTTAGTTCGGCGTGCTAGCCTCTCTATTAAGCCTAGGTCGGGTTGCGGCGTATTGTTTGGCCGAGGCCGGGCATGACCCAGGAAAGTGTGTCCGGCCAGAGTTAATCGAGCGTGGTGGGTAAGTAGTTGCACCCCTGCAGGGAAGAAAACATCTATCGATAGCCTGTCCTACGGTAACGGACACTTGGAGTTGTATCCCGATCGATACAACTAGAACTAGATACTTGTGATGAGAACTGATTGGAGATGAGAATTGGATTGTGATAATAACTGTATAGTATGGCTCTGGGATTGCTTTCTCGCAGGGAGTCGAGAAAGAATCTTTGGCCGAGGTTGATAACACTACTACCACTTTACTTTATGCTACTCTACTCCCTCCTGTTGCTGCAAGATGGTGGTTTCTAGAAGATGCTATTCTTCGATAGGACTAAGCCTTCTCCCTATTCTGGCATTTCTGCAGCCCAGTCCACATATACAACCCATTCCTTTGATACAGATGCATACTTAGTTTAGTTCTGATGTAAGTCTTGCGAGTACTTTGGATGAGTACTCACGGTTGCTTTGCTACTTTTTCCCCCATACCCGTTTGTTGCGACCAAATGACGGATCCCAGGAGCCAGACGATGCCACTGATGACTACTGCTACCCCGAGGGTGCCTACTACTATGTGACGACCGCTGACGACTTGGAGTAGTTAGGAGGCTCCCAGGTAGGAGGCCTTGCCTTTTCGATCGTTACTACTTTTGTGCTAGCCTTCTTAAGGCATACTTGTCTAACTTATGTCTGTACTCAGATATTGTTGCTTCCACTGACTCTTGTGTATTCGAGCTTATGTATTCGAGCCCTCGAGGCCCCTGGCTTGTAATATAAAGCTTGTATTATTTTAATTTGTGTCTAGAGTTGTGTTGTGATATCTTCCCGTGAGTCCTTGATCTTGATCGTACACATTTGCGTGTATGATTAGTGTACGATTGAATCGAGGGCGTCACAAGTTGGTATCAAAGCCGACTGCCTGTAGGATCCCCCTTTCCAACTCCTTGGCCGAAGTTGAGTCTAGTCACTGATTTTTTTACTAACATTGGTTGTGTGTCTTACAGGCCCACGTCGCCATATGGGTGGTATTAGGATCTTTTACTCCTCGTCTATACTCTGGGACTCTGATCTCTCTTCCTTTCGGGTTAAATTTTTACTAACTTGACATTAGGTTCTCGTAACCACTTCATCCCGGAGAGCCCCTTCACCACAGATGACCGACTGTTCCATCAGAAGACTCTGAAGGTACTCCTCGATGAGTCCCGAGACCCTGTGCCCACTTCTTTGCAGCTCCCTACCACCGATATATACTTATGGATAGCTATATACACTTGTCATTCATACAATCATTCCTTGTTGCTCTTGTTATTACAAGATGCCCTGAACTGCTCTCCTTTGTTCCGAGAATCCTTTGAGCTTACTGCCTTGCAGTTCCTTGTCATCTGAATACCTCTACGGATAACCTTGTGCACCTATTAAGGATCCGCTCATCCTCAGTTGACTCATGTACTTCACAAAAGTCTTCGTAATACCATTCGTTCTTGTGAAAATCCTCAACAACCTATTGTTCTTGATTTTCTTGCTTGCTTGCATTATGGTCAATACCATAAGTCTAGTAATCTTATTGTCAGCCTTTGTCATTATCATTTTGAGTCCGTTGATACAATATGTTGTGAATGCTCGCAATCCTCAATCAGATCCTAGAATTCATCCTTCCGGCTCAGACATCATTTTAACATGTGCTGAATCTCGATCAATCAAATCGCCATCGATTGTACCCCCTAAGGCTATTCTACCTATCCATCCCTAATCAGAGCATTGCTTCTGATCCCTTGTCTTGGAATTCATAATCCCTCTTGCAATTGAGCTTTGAGTTAGTTAGTTGTTTCTATAATCTGATCTCCTTGCATTCTTTCTTCCTTTGGTTGAATATTGATGCTCACATCAGATCCCTTGTGGACCACCAGACCCCTTTTTTCGGATTTTATCCGACAACGTCCTTCATATTCAATAAGCTTGTGAGCCTTTCCTCGGATACATAATGCTTTTAGTAAATTGTATCCTCCGCTTTCTCTAGCATGCTCTACTACCGAGCTTGTGTTATTTAGTCTCAAAATTTATGATATATGTTCCTAAGGTGCCCCGATGGGTTGAACCTATGCCTTCCCTAATCTGTGTGAACTCGAAAGTTATGTGGGTTATACTCTACTGGCTTTTCACCGGTTAAAATTTCAATACTACAGCTTCATCAAGAACGAGAAGTAAAATGAAAGGTTATCCATTGTAGAAGTGGGAGTCGACCTTGAACCTTGTGTTCATGCCCATGGACACGGTGTGGGACTTATCATGAAAGCTTCTTGCAAGGATATTTAATCATTTGAATATTCTTCCGGTATCGTAGATTGGATCCCTTGCAGTTATGGTCCCGACCATATTTCCTCCTTGATCCCATTTACTGGGTAAGTTACAATTACTTATCCTCTACAAATCATTCCCCCGTCCAACCTCTACCCCGATTTACCTTCTGGCATTACACCTAGTACTTGATACCGGGAAGCTTTATACCCCATCACATCATTCCTAGCCTGATCGGCTATATTTTTATCATGTCAACTTTTTAACTGTGTTACCTGGTCCTTATGCCTAGAGCAACTACCGACGATGAGCTAAGCTTACGTCGATCTTCCTCATCTTATCATTTCACCTCGAACAACAAGCTTGACTTTGAGCTTGTGTCGAATCCATGGTTCTCATAGAGTTTCACTTCATCCTCCCTTTTCTGCTCGAGGGCATCTTCATAGAGTCTCTCGACAAACCTTGTCTTGATCACCGTCACACTTTGGCTTCTTCAGATATGTCTACTGAATTCATGGCTAGAAATACCATCCTTGCCTCTCGATGATTTGCATCAGCATCAACAACATTCTTGTCTTCCCCCCAACACAAACTTGATCATATTGATTTTGGGAATACTTCCTTTTTGACATGTCGATGGATTGGTACTGAGCCCGTCGGCCACACCCTCATCTTTTCCTTGCTAAAATTGTATGACTTATTTTCTAAGTTGTTTCCGATGGATCCTTGGTGTATCCAAAGTCTGACCTTTGCTTGAAACCATGTCAATGCTATCTCGAAGCATGTTTGTGGTAATTCGATCTCCAATAAGAACATTTGAAGCACGATACTAAATTTTCTTTATCAGTTATCCAAACACCGTGGTATGGGTAATGTCATGAAATTCTTTCCCTTTATCTAATTGGTTGTCTACTTACTATCCTGTCATGGATATCATCCTCTGCTTGTCCTTGGGAAGGATATACTCCTGATAATTGTGTTTAAACACATTTTCCTTTCCATTGTTCTGATTAATATACTAATCATAATTTTCCTTTCCATTCTTTTGTTTAACCTTTCCGGTAAACTAACTTATCTCAGTAGAGATAATTTCTTGCTTAGGTAGCACCTCAATGTACAACTCTGTTAGAAAAGACCCTACTATTATTGCTGTTGACATTCCGGTAGCCACCGATGGACGAGAACTTTGCCTAATGGCCCGCCTCGTTCAACGAGCAGGAAAATGGTTCTCTTCGCCCCTCGCCCTTGGTACCGACGTTATTGCCGACATAACTGGCAGACTACACTCTGACATGCCTTCTTATCATAACCTTGTAACATGTCACAGCTCCCCCTACTTTTAACCCACATGGTGGGCCCATAACCCACAGTTCCACAGGATCAAAACCTGACTCTCTTCTACAACCTTGATTCTGAAGTATACTTTCAACTTGGCTTCATATGTAATTTATGAGCCACCTTCCCTCAGTTATTCTACTCCGGTGTCAGATGCTATATTTATTCCGTTGCTCTGAACCCCTCTCACACATTGTTTCAGGCATCAAACATTTGCCTACTGCTTAAAAATTCTCATGCCTACTTTAATTCTCTCGAGGTATTTCTAGAGTTCCAACTTGAGAGATACTCATATGTTCATTCATGGGTTAACCCCATATGATTACCCTTATAGCATTCTATCATTGCCGAGCTCCCCCTTACGTATTCGTAAGTATGATGAAGACCCCGAAGTAAGGGTGATGATTTCATCTTGATGACCTAGAGCAGAGAAATAAAGACATCAACGGAAGGGACTGACCTCTTCGAGGAGAGCAACGAAGACCGTGAAGACTTGTTAGAATTTCGTAATCAACTCTTTCCTCCTTACTCCACCCCTTAAATCTCAGGACGAGATTTTTTTGTAGTGGAGGAGATTTGTAACACCCCTAGTGTCATGCTACAGTAACCCTCTGTGATTAAACTAATCATTTTTACAAACAGTGCTTAATCACCTTTGTTCAATATCCCATTTGAAATTCCAGTCAATTCAAATTCAAGTGAAGTTTGAAGTTGCTCAAAAGTTGTTGGAAAAATGTTCATCATTTGTCAAAAATTCCATAACAATTATTTGTTAAGGAACACAACATCATCATCAACTCTAAATGGTCCTAATGCATTTTAACAGAGCAAAAATAGCCTTTAAAATGCCCTTTTCTTTATTGTGTAAATTCAATTGAACTCCAAAAATGCCCAAACCTTTTGTGGCAGTGCTGGATATTGCAAAGTAATTATGTGACCAAGTTTCACATTTTTGCAAAATCTTATGGAAGCTCAAAATATTACTAAACCCCTTTTTGTCAAAAGAAAAGAGCAAAAGTAAAAGAAAAAGAAGCCCCCTTCCCTGTTCCCCTGGGCTCTAGCCCACCAGGGCAAACCCAACAGGCCGGCCCACTTACCCCTTCCCCTACCTCCTATTCATCCCCGTGCGGTGGTCGACCGAGGCACGTCCATCGCCGCAGATGACCACGTGCCGGCCATCCGCCGCTCCCCAGCGTGGATATGGCGCGCCCCGGCTCTCTCTCCCTCCGTCGACAAACCCTAGCGCTCCTACTCCCCTCGTTCGCGCCTCTTCCTCTCTATCTCCTTCGCTCGTGCGCGGTCGTCGATGCACCGCCGTTGATCCCGCGACCACCACCTCCCGATCGCCTCGCCGATGCGCCCTACCGCTCCGCCTCGCTAGGCTGCCTCGACTACACCTCGTCAGCGAGCTCGGGAACGACCGCACGCTCGGGATCGACCTCACCTCTCCTTCTCGGTTGCCGGTGCCCGCCGTCGTCTCCGTCCAATGCTTCTGCTCCTAAGCTCGCACGTGCCTTTCTTGGCCGCATGGTGAGCTCCTCCCTTCCTCCTTTCCTCTCCTCGCGCCGTGCTTTTCGCCGTAGCTAGCTCGCCCGCAAGCCGAGCTCCGCCGTCCGCCATTGCCTTCGTAGGGCTTGCCACCGAGCTTCTCTGCTCGAGCTAGTAGCTCCGACGAGCTCCTGGAGCGCCGTAGACCCCGCCTAGTTAGTTAGTTTGACCGCTCGCGCGCTCTAACGCTGAATCCGCTCGCGCCCGAACTCCGGTGCCGCCTCAGCCGCTTGCCGTCGCCGTCACCGGCCTTTTCTGGCCGGGCCACCACCGCAGTTCGAAGCGCGCTGCTCCGCTCGTTCGAACGCACCCTAGCGCGCGCGAAATGGTCGCCTGTGGGCAAAATCCGACGAGGCCCGAGGCCCTCCGCCGCATTTTGGCGTCGATGGCGTCAAGCCGCCGGCCACTGCCGACATGGCTGGCCTGGGGCCACCCCAGAGCCACTGCCCGTGGGCCCCGCGGGTCCTAGTTGACTGGGTTGACCCAATCAACATGCTGACTGGGCAACCCCAGCCACTCACATGTGGGCCCCCCTGTGTTAGATTAGTCTAATAATGTTTTATAAATAAAAATGATTAGTTAACCTAAAACACTCACTGACGCCCGGGGCCCACCCTCTAATTAACCCTCTGTTAGTCTAAATTAACACTGTTAAAGTCATAGAGGCTGACACGTGGGTCCCACTGGACCCACATGTCAGGTTTGACCTAGTCAGCCGTCTGTTGACCTGCTGATGTCACCATGACATCATGCTGACATCATATATCATTTTCTGTAAATAAAATAAATCTAGAAAATAAGAAAATCTTTAGAAATTCATAGAAAATAATCCATAACTCCGGTGAAAAATGTTTTCTATATGAAAGTTGCTCAGAGAAATCCAACGAATCCGAATACACGGTCCGTTCATCTGTCACATGCCCCTAGCATGCTGAACATGGAACCGTCCCCTCTCTTTCATCTGTCCGGAATCCGCCTAACGCCGGGAATTCATACTCAGATGTTTATCCCCTCCGTCTACAATGTGTAGTACTACGTTAGGGCAACCCTAGCTCTGCCTATCGTCATGTTATGCCTTGTGATGCATTGTTTGCTCTGTATTTACTATTTCTTCCCCCTCTTCTCTCCGATAGACCCCGAGACTGATGTTGCCCCTGTGATCGACTACGTCGACGACGACCCCTCCTTACCAGAGCAACCAGGCAAGCAAACCCCCTTGAGCATTCCAATATCGCCCATTTCTTTCCCTCTCATGCTTGCATTAGAACTGCTACTGCTTCTGTATGATCCTACTTTGATGCATAGCCTGTTGTTGTTACCTGCTTTCATACCTTACCTGCTTATCTTAAACTGCTTAGTATAGGTTGGTTAGTGATCCATCAGTGACCCCCACCTTGTCCTTGTTGCCCCCGCTTCATCATTGAAGGCCCGATCATCGGGATCGAAGACCAGGCCGCGACATCGCACATCACCCCCCTAGTTGTACGACTCTACAGAGTTACCATCGAGTGCCGAGGGTGGAACCTCTTACATCACTCCTAATGCGATCTCTATAGTGTAGCTAACTGGTCGAGGTTATCGAGGGTGATTTCCTCCTTAACCACTTCCGTTACGGCTTTGTCGTGCAACCCCTCAAGTGTGAACCTCGAGGGTGGATCCTCCTACGTTCACCTTGATGATAACATCGAGTGGAATTCTCCGGGGTGATTCCTCGGGTTTTCCCCTTGGTGTTAGACACACGGTTACTATGGTTACTATGAATTTACACTGAGCCATGTTACTAAAGACGGGTCTTCCCCGAGGGGTACCCACGTGAGCTTTATAGCGAGTGATGTGGAGTCGGGAGGACCTGGAAGGTGCCTGCGAGATACCTACGACGCGTGGCCGGGCATTCTTAGCCCTTGTCGCAAGTACTCGAGACGGGGCGATGAGGTCACATCGATCATGAGTCTTTGCTCGTTACTGCGCTTTCCTAATCCACTACGATTTGGATATTTGATCCGAGGGGCCTCTGGCCTGATAGCACTAACCATCACGTGGGCATAGTATGGGCGTTCTACGTCGTATACATCAGCCAAAGCTTAATAGACGTCAGCGACTGAGCGGCGCGTCGGGTTGGACTGGTAAGCTCCTGCCTTTTTAGGAAGGTAGCTAGGTCTGCTCACCGGCCACGTACGCAACGTCCAGGAGTTCCCGGGGAGATAGCCTAGCCCCTGGGGGCATAGGTTTAGTCTGGCGTGCTGGCCTCTCTATTAAGCCTAGGTCGGGTTGCGGCGTATTGTTTGGCCGAGGCCGGGCATGACCCAGGAAAGTGTGTCTGGCCGGAGTTAACCGAGCGTGGTGGGTAAGTTGGTGCACCCCTGCAGGGAAGAAAACATCTATCTATAGCCTGTCCTACGGTAACGGACACTTGGAGTTGTATCCCGATCGATACAACTATAACTGGATACTTGTGATGAGAACTGATTGGAGATGAGAATTGGATTGTGATGATAACTGGATAGTATGGCTCTGGGATTGCTTTCTCGCAGGGAGTCGAGAAAGGATCTATGGCCGAGGTTGATAACACTACTACTACTTTACTTTATGCTACTCTACTCCCTCCTGTTGCTGCAAGATGCTGGTTTCCAGAAGATGCTAGTCTTCGATAGGACTAAGCCTTATCCCTATTCTGGCATTTCTGTAGCCCGGTCCACATATACAACCCATTCCTTTGATACAGATGCATACTTAGTTTAGTTCTGATGTAAGTCTTGCGAGTACTTTGGATGAGTACTCACGATTGCTTTGCTACTTTTTCCCCCATACCCATTTGTTGCGACCAGATGACGGATCCCAGGAGCCAGACGACGCCACTGATGACTACTGCTACCCCAAGGGTGCCTACTACTACGTGACGACCGCTGACGACTTGGAGTAGTTAGGAGGCTCCCAGGCAGGAGGCCTTGCCTTTTCGATCGTTGCTACTTTTGTGCTAGCCTTCTTAAGGCATACTTGTCTAACTTATGTCTGTACTCAGATATTTTTGCTTCCGCTGACTCTTGTGTATTCGATCCCTCGAGGCCCCTGGCTTGTAATATAAAGCTTGTATTATTTTAATTTGTGTCTAGAGTTGTGTTGTGATATCTTCCCGTGAGTCCTTGATCTTGATCGTACACATTTGCGTGTATGATTAGTGGTACGATTGAATCGAGGGCGTCACAATCATGTTTACCATTAATGCATCTGCCTATGAAGAGAGCAAAATAATGTATGGCAGGAAAATGAATGCTCCCCATGGAGGCTCGTGTGATATTTCTAGTTTCTCCAACGGTGATGCTAGCAAGAAAATCAGTGTATTCAGATTTGTGAGCCTCACTAAGATTACCCCATTGTGGAATTTTGCATGCATCAAAAAAAATCTTCTAGGTCCGTGGTATAAGATTCATCATAAAGATCAAACAAGACATTATGAGTATTACTCTTAGATGAAAACTCAAACCTCCGCACGGAGGAATCGATGAGATAATAATACTGTAAGCACTTGTCCGATAAGAAGTCCTCGAGGCCGGCATTTTGTACGTACGCATAGAATTCATCCTTGAAACCTGCACGATCCATAAATTCACCCGACGGCCATTCACACGGCTTCACTTGAGCTTCCCGTGGTGGTTCAGGGTCCAGTTCGCGTATCGCACGCCTCAGTACTTGCTTCCTTGAAGAACCACCTTGGTACATTCTCCTAGACATTTTTCTTTCTCTAAAAAAATTCTGAAATTTTTAGTGACTCAAAATAAAAGTGAACCAAACTCAACAAAATTGATAGCAACTACTCCTACAAGTGCCTAGAGGCTATATCATGCATCAAAACTACTTTGGACCATATAAATTTGACATGCAAGCTCAAGAACAGGGTCACCACAGCAGCAAAAATTCGCAATGAATAAAGCACTAGAACAAAAAAACTAATTGGACCATTGGAGGTGTCACATACCGAAGAACAATCCCCCAAAGCAGTTTTGTGAATGGAGCTTTGAGCAAGGAGAACGAAAATGGTAGCAAAATGAGCAAGAACACGAGTTTGATCTATGAAGTGATTTTTTCTAGAGGAAGAATGAGAGGATGGGTGCTGGAATAAGTGGAGGGGGGCCACGTGGGGCCCACAAGGACAGGTGGCGCGCCCTCAACCCTTGTGGCCAGCTGGTGAGCCCGCTTGGTGTGTTCTTAGTGCCAAAAATTCTAAAATATTATATAAAAAATCATACTGACTTTCAGGGCATTTGGAGAACTTTTATTTTCGGGACATTTTTTATTGCACGGATAATTCAGAAAACAGAAAAAAATACTATTTTTGCTTTATTTAATCTAAATATCAGAAAGTAAAGGATGGCTACAGAAAGTTGTGCCTTCTAAATTCATCCATCTCATGCTCATCAAAAGGAATCCATTAACAAGGTTGATCAAGTCTTATTAAAAACTTCTTCTGAATGACATGAAACTGGAGAACTTTCGAATAGCACTAGCTTTACCTCGATGGGGATATGCATTTCCCCAACAATAAGAACATCATATTTCTTTTTGACAGTAGGGAGAGGGAATTCAAAACCTCCAATAGTAATAGTTGAAATTATTCCAATAGAACTGATACTATGAACTTGAGGTTGTTTCTTCGAAAAGTGTACCGTGTGCTCATTACCATTAACATGAAAACTGACATTTCCCTTGTTGCAATCAATAACAGCCCCTTTAGTATTAAAAAAGGGTCTACCAAGGATAATCGACATGATGTCGTCCTCGGGAATATCAAGAATAACAAGGTCCGTTAAGATAGTAACGTTTGCAACCACAACAGGCACATCCTCACAAATACCGATGGGTATAGCAGTTGATTTATCAGCCATTTGCAAAGAGATTTCAGTAGGCGTCAACTTATTCAATTCAAGTCTATGATATAAAGAGAAAGGCATAACACTAGCTAACACCGGCTCCGAGATCACATAGAGCAGTTTTAACATAGTTTCTTTCAATGGAGCATGGTATAGTTTGTACTCCTGAATCTCCTAGTTTCTTTGGTATTCCACCCTTAAAAGTATAATTAGCAAGCATGGTGGAAATTTCAGCTTCCGGTATGTTTCTTTTATTAGTAAAAATATCCTTCATATATTTAGCATAAGGAGGCATTTTAAGCATATCAATCAAACGCATACGCAAAAAGATAGGTCTAATCATTTCAGCAAAGCGCTCAAAATCCCCATCATCCTTTTTCTTGGATGGCTTAGGAGGAAAGTGAAGGAAATATTCCCTAGATGCAATAATAAAGTTGTTATTTATATTTCCTTATATCATGATAAATGTTTATTATTCATGCTAGAATTGTATTAACTGGAAACTTAGTACATGTGTGAATACATAGACAAACAGAATGTCACTAGTATGCCTCTGCTTGACTAGCTCGTTGAATCAATGATGTTTATGTTTCCTAACCATAGACATGCGTTGTCATTTGATTAACGAGATCACATCATTAGAGAATGATGTGATTGAGTTGACCCATTCGTTAGCTTATCACGATGATCGTTTAGTTTGTTGCTATTGCTTTCTCCATAAGTTATACATGTTCCTATGACTATGAGATCATGCAACTCCCGAATACCGGAGGAACACTTAGTGTGCTATCAAATGTCAGAACATAACTGGATGACGATAAAGAGGCTCTACAGGTGCCTCCGATGGTGTTTGTTGAGTTGGCATAGATCGAGATTAGGATTTGTCACTCCGAGTATCGGAGAGGTATCTCTGGGCCCTCTCAGTAATGCACATCACTATAAGCCTTGCAAGCAATGTGACTAATGAGTTAGTTATGTGATGATGCATTAGAAACAAGTAAAGAGACTTTCCGGTAACGAGATTGAACTAGGTATTGAGATACCGACGATCGAATCTCGGGCAAGTAACATATCGATGACAAAGGGAACAACGTATATCGTTATGCCGTTTGATCGATAAAGATCTTCGTAGAATATGTGGGAGCCAATATGAACATCCAGGTTGTCAGGACCCCGATCCTAAGTCACACCGATCTAGCATGTAACACTTCATATCACTTTGCGGCCTCACGCATGGTATTCCCATGGGTGCCACCTTACCTGGCCTGGGACCGTTTGCGCCTTTTGGCTCACGTATATGATAATGTCGCTAGCATCCATATGACAGAGAACTCGGGCCGACATGGCTAGTCGTGAACCCAAAGCGGCACCAACCTATGGGGACAAGCATACATGAATCACATCGAGCATGTCGGTCAGCAGCGTGTGAATCCGGGCTGTAGCACTGGGCTAACAGGACTCCGAGAACCCGGGCTGTAGCAGGCTAGGCGGGACTCCGGATGTCACCGCGTGACATTTCCCCAAAGGGACAGACACAGGAACAAAGTGAAACACATCCCGGCCAGTCAAGTGTCCTGAGCAGTAGTGCTGGGCTAGCAGGACTCCGGTGAACCGGGCTGTAGCGGACTACTATGTCTCATGGAAGCACTAGGCTACATTTCCCCATAAGAGAGGCTGCCAAGGATAAACAACTAGATTGTCAGATCCCACACATACCAAGCATTTCAATCATACACACAATATGCTCGATATGTGTAAATACAACATGGCATCACAAGATAACTCTATGACTCAAGTATTATACATTAGGCTCCGAGGAGCGAGAAATTACAAACATGGGTCTCATGACCCAACAATCATAGCATACAAATCAAAGCACATGCGGAAGCTTAACATGTCTGAGTACAGACATCTACAAAGAAAAAGGCTAAGAAGCCTGACTATCTACCAGATCTTGCCGAGGGCACAAGATCGTAGCTGAGGTATCAAGCTAAACGTCGAAGTCCACGCGGAACTACTAGCGAGACTGAAGTCTCTCTACAAAACATAAATTAAGCAAATGTGAGTACAAAAGTACTCAGCAAGACTTACATCAGAACTAGCTACATATGCATCGGTATCAACAAGGGGGGGGGGGGTGGTGGAGTTTAACTGCAGCAAGCCAGCTTTGACTCAGTGGCTAACCTGAACTACGACTGCAAGCAACTCTTTTGAGGTGGCGCACACGAGTCCACATATTCACCATTCAATACACCACTATGGATCCGCTCCCGTCTCCCTACGAGAAGGCCATCCATAGCACTCACACTTATCTTGCGAGTTTTAGAGTATCCACTTTCACTTGTCTATGAACTATGTAAGGGGTCCAAGTTTCCATATCCGAGGAATCTGGCTATTCGAATAGATAATGAAAACCCTGCAGGGGTGTACTTCTTCACACACGCTCCCACTACTTACCGTTGTTTACACGACATGTACTCGGCAACCTTCAAGCGGAAGCCCAACGAGGGTGTCGGCCACGGCCTACCTAAACACTCAAGTCTCTAGTCCAGGTTTATCGCCTATCCAGGTTCCATCCGCAGGGAGTCCGGCCGAGGTTTCCACATACGGCCCCGAACGATGTGAACAGGGTTCCCGAGACACCAAACGGGCGCCCGGTACACTGTGCCACGGTGTATCTACCGCATCATAGCCCACCCCTAGGGTCAGCGCTACGCACGGCCGCCAACACATAACCTACAAACACCAGAAACTAGTTGCAACTCCTGGACAGAGTACTAGGGTGATTAAGAAGCTGAGAGGGTCAATTAAGGATCCCAATGAGTGGTAGTAGCTGTTCATGGATCACAGACACAGAACTCAGTTCTTGAGGACGGTTTCAATGAGACAACCCACCATGTACTCCTACATGGCCTCTCACCGCTACATTTACCAAATCGTGTTCACACCCTTAGCTCACACACAGTAGGACATGTTCACACACCTCCGATTCATCCCCGATGAATCAGACCTAACACAACTCTATGCAATAGCAGGCATGACAAACAAGCATGAATGAGTAGGCACATCAGGGCTCAAACAACTCCTACTCATGCTAGTGGGTTTCATCTATTTACTGTGGCAATGACGGGTCATGCAGAGGATAAGGGGTTCAACTACCACAGCAAGTAACAGATGAATCGTTGTTGTCCTAATGCAGTAAAAGAGAGCAGGAGCGAGAGAGTGGGATTGTATCAGAATGAACAAGGGGTTTTGCTTGCCTGGCACTTCTGAAGATAATATAGTTCTTCATCGGTGTCATCGATCACATCGTCGGAAACATCGTCGTCCGAGAGGGGACGGTTACCGGCATACAGAGAAGGACACAATCAATGCAATGCAACAATATGATGCATGAATGTGGCATGGCAATATGCTGTTGATTGGCCTAATGCAACTAGCAACAAGTTAAATGGAGTTGGTTTGAACACTAGGTTCGAATTCAAACTCCATATGTGCTTTCTTAAATGCCATTTAATTATTTTGTCCTAAACAACAATGTTAACTTTCTCAAATATGCATGAAAATGCCATAAAAAGATTCCTTGAATTTTTCTGATAATTTTTCATATATAACTTATTTCATTTGGAGTTACGGTTGAATTTCTATGATTTTTAGAAGTTTATACTATTTTATGGAATTTTCTGAAAAAGAATAAATCCAGAAAATAATTAACTGCATCAGCACTGCGTCATTGTGACATCAGCGGTCAACAGGGCCGGCCAGAGTCAAACCTGACGCATGGGACCCACTGGTCAGTGACTCATGGCCAGTTAGTGTCGCTGACAGGTGGCCCTGGTCAACTGCCACGTCAGCCGGTCAACCCTGACGCGTGGGTCCCGCTGGATTAATCTAAACTAAACAGGAAATAAAACCCGGGGTTAATAAGGGTGTGGGGCCCACGTGTCAGTGGCTGTGTGGTTGGTTAGCGGGGTTATTAGCAGGTGGTTAGGTGCTAATGACTGCGCCATGTTGGCGTTGCCGAAGTTCAACGTCGGCGACCTGTAACCGCGGCGGTGTCCGCTCAGGAGGCCGCGGGAGGACCACCTGAGCTCACCAGGCAGGAGAGCGCACTCGCGCGCATCCACTGAAAGTGGCAGAAGGGCGCGGGGTAGCCGGAAACGATGCCAGCGACGACCTCGCGCGGCGGCGCACACACGGGCTCAATGGGGAGGAGGCTACGGAGCACGGGCGAGCAAGCTGAAGCTTTCTACGGCCATCTGGGAGCGCAAGGAGGACGGTAGCGTCCTCAGGCCCTACTGGTTCGAGCTTAGGCTATGACAGCGATGAGGCCGTGTGACGGCGAGCTTCGACTCGTGCGGGCAAGGATGATAGAGGGCACGAGAGAGCAGGAGAGATGGGGGATTCGATGTGTCAGCTCACAGCGGTTTGGAAGAAGCAGACGGCGAGCTCGGGGAGGCAGAGACGGCGAAGAATCATCGGCGAAGATCCATGGCAGCCGAGGAGGAAGACGAGGATGCTAGCGACGAAGCAGAGCCCTCCGGCTCCTTTCCTTCGTCTTGGGGGCATGGTGATCGATGGCGGAGCTTCTGGTCACGGTCACGGGGCGAGGGGCGGCCGGTGGACGTGGTGGCAGCGAGCAGCGGCGACGGTGTCGTTCGGTCGCGGGAGAGAAAGGGCGGCAGAGGAAGGGATGAGCACGAGAGGGAGTGAGAGGGGCCTGGGGGTGCGTGGCGTTTCCAGGGAGCCGCCGGAGGAAGCAGGGAAGCAGGAGGTGGCCTAGGCCCGTGTTCGCGTGCGCTGGCCACGCGCTCGTCCTCCTGGCGTGGTGGAGAAGACGACAGGGGCTGCGTTGCTAGGCTGGGCTGCCAGCTACAGTGCTGGACCAGGTAGGCCGGCCCAGGTAATTCCTCTGCCTCTTTTTTATATAATTGTTACTGTTTTCTATTTTTCTTCTGTTCGTTTTGATTTAGTAGGAGTACTAAACAAATTTATTTGCTTCTGTAAATTATTGTATGGACTAGAGATATTATTCTAGAGCCCCACAATAATTTCCAAAATTATTGGGCATGTATTTCTTTTATAACATAAATAAAGCCAATTCAAATACATTATGATTTAATTCAAATGCCCAAAATAAATATTTTTGTGACTCCAAAAATATTGGTTTGAATTTTACCTCTTACCAATATTTTCATAGGATAACAGGAACATTTCCTTTGACTCATTTGATGAGAATTAAATGTTGATTATTTTTGAACTGGTTTCTGAGGGTTTCAACAAACCTCAATTCAACTTTCAGAAATTTTAGACATGATGCATGAGTGCAGATGCAACTATTTCACTTGGGTACTCTAGGGCTGTGACAACTCACCCCTACTAAACAAGAATCTCGTCCCGAGATTCAGGTCGTGAGGTAAGAAGACAGAGGGGGCACCAACTAACACAATCTTCTTGATCCAACTGCTCTTCTCGAAGATGTTGATTCATTGCATCATATTAATCTTGACATCTTTGCTTTCAAGATCTTCACCCAACACGACAAGGGAAATAGAGGGAAGCTCTACAGGATTCGATCTTCACAAAGATCAAGCAAATCATGCTCAACTCACGGAATGAGATGTAGTAACATCTCTTGAACTGAGACACAAAACACACATAGAGAGGGATGGAAGAAACAGATGGCGAAAGTTCAATTTGGTAGGCAACAATTCCACACCTAAGAAGATGGTGGACGAAGTCAGAGTAGCGAGGAGTTAATTGCTATGATTCCATAACGGGGCACCTTAGGAAAGGTGACTCGTAGAATTATTCCCTTAAGTGGCAAAAAGAATTACTTTTGATTTAGAAATCATTGAGACTCTTTATACCAGCCTAAGGCAATCACAATCGATCATTTGAAGGAGTTCGAAGGAATGGCATACCCGGACTAGAATGGACGATGGGGACTACCTTGTTGAAGGCAACACAATGGATGACTTTTGCTTATCACCAGAAATGGACGGGACCCATGACAGGACCACTTTTGAATATGATCCTGGATAGCAACTACCGAGAAGGACATCCCATGGAAAATTGACACGATGGGGTGCAAGCTGGGAACAAAATGCAAATGTTGGGAATGTTCCAACCATCATATCTGTCTGAGATTCGGATCTGGTTAGAAGCAGGATACTTCAGACTCACATGTCTGAAAAGGAAAGTTGCAACACAAATCGACGAGATAACGTTGCGAGACTCTCGGGAGAAGAACTATGATAGCAAGCTCCAAAACATGAGCGGGTTCTGCTACACTCCTGTGAACACACTGTCCTAGACAAGCATGACCACATGGTAGTCTTATAATAAAACACTACCGAGTTCTGGTTGGGAACCAACATTGAGGATAACGAAATCCTGTACAAATCCGTCTGGTACCTTCAGGACTAGCAGTTAGAACTTATTATCCTTGAACAAGTCAATCAGTGGCTTGGCGTGTTAGGAAATACATTTGGAATGGAGGTAGCTAATCTCACAAACCAATGTATACTTCGCACATGCATGACTGACTTGGGATGATTCCAGAGGAAGCAACAACAAGCTTTCTCGAATCCACGGCGGCAACTTACATCGATTGCACGTGAACTTTGAGTAAGTCGCTACTTTCATCCAAACATATGCTTCATGAATGGAACATGAAGGCATCGTTTACAAAGTTTCCAACACTAGCTTCATGTTTAACACGAATCATGGTGGAGACAAGATGCTGCTGATGGGCTCAACAGCAACTCATCGGAATTTTCCATATCACTAGAATTCCACCATTATGTGAACAATGTGATAGTATTGGTCAAACCAAAGGATGTAATGGTGTATGCTCGAGGAACAACCACGAGTAGGACAACATTATGAATATCGTTGGTTCTAACTTGATTTGACGATAGCCCACACTCAAATCAAGGTTTGGATAAGATGATAGATTCAACAACTGATCACGAGGAACAATCGATGAAGATATCATCTCTCGTCAACACACACACACGCAAGATATCCCCTTTAAAGTGAACTAAGTGGATTAAGCTTTTATCTTCCAACTCTCCAAGTTGTTGTTTGGTTTAACCAACTAGCTCAGGGGTATCCAACACAGATTCTCGGAGAATGGGTGGTTTGGAGGAAAACCAACATGATCACGAACTCAACATAGCGGTCAGGGGACAACCTGGTAATGCTTCCGAGAAGATACTCGGTAAATCACGAACCACCGATATGTTACAAGGCTCGAGAACAATCTTTCTTTTCAGGGCAAGATGATATGATCAAAAGAGCGAGGAATGATACAATCCTAACTCATTGATTGAAGAGTGCACCAGAAAATAAGGACAAGGTAGCACAATCAATCCTAGAATAGTGTTTCGATAACCAACACGCTAAGAATGATATTAGTGTCCATTAACTACCAAGCAACATGGTCGGTAGGAGTATTGATTTCACACATCATGGTTCACTTGCCGGCATTCCGGTTGCGACAACATGGGACTGAGGAATGAATGATGATGGTGCGAAGTATCACTGCATCAAGAATTCATAAGAGATGGTGCAATTCCCATGATATTCTTGACATAAAGTGGGTAATACTTCAGGGTAGAACAGAATCAAAAGCTTGATTGCATTTGATCTGCGGAATACAACTGCTTTGACCCAATCCTAGAAATGGATGAGGTACTGGAGCTTGTTTCTCCTAGTCATTCTGGAATAGAATGGCTTGACGGACCACAAGAATAATAAGCATTGATAACACCGATGCACAATTACTCCTAACTATCAATTGATAAATGATGGTCGAAATACAAATGAAGAGGAACAACTCCAGGAACATATAATTTTCTGAGTTATGGATGCATGGATTAGCATGTTATTTCTTCCGGATAGCCCATGCAGAAATGTTGAACTGGCAGAGTCACAATATAGAATGGAGAACTCCTCAAGAGTACTCTGATTGTAATATTTTGGTTCAAGAGGACTCCTGCCATATTGGTTACTGGTATTGGAAGAACGTTGTACCACGGACCTCGAGGACTATCGCAAAGGTTACTAATATCCTAAAGGAACTATCAAACACTATCAACATGAGGTAAGTAGGGTGAATCTCGGGTTCAAGAACCCATGAATAGAATACCTACCACTACATGGCATCACGAGATGCTTTCAAGAATGATGGCCAGAATCATCACACTGGGGATACGAAAGCATTGCTAAATTACTAGGTGACTCCCTAAAACACCTAGGGTAATAATAATAGCTCCAACATATATGTCGAGGTAGTAGAGTACCTCAACAGACCGTTAGTGTGCTTAATCTGGCCCAAAAGGACATTGGAAACGGGAAGAAGGGATTTGCAAATGCATCAGACTAGTTAGAGACCTGGGATGACTCGGACAACATAACGGCTGTAAATGCTCAAAAGATTTGAGACATCCTGCAAAATGGTGGCATAACCACTCAACAACACAATATCAAGGTTTCGAGATCAACTGTCAACATACGGAAGTAGTAGGAACGGAACTGAGGCTTGAAACTATCAATTCTATAAGTCTATGGATTAGTAACACATCATCCTGATAGATAGATGAGAAGGCCTAGTTCTTAATCCCCGTAGAAAAGAAGAGGTTGACTCGAATCAGAAGGGCATAGGGTAAAGGAGTAAAAAGAGCCTTATGTTCCCTTCCACAATCAATTCCCTTACATAACTAAAGCATTTCTAGACTCGACTTCGGCCAGTTTGGCTTGGTAATCCTACAGGCAGTCAGGCTCTGATACAAAAGCTGTCAGGACCCCGATCCTAAGTCACACCGATCTAGCATGTAACACTTCATATCACTTTGCGGCCTCACGCACGGTATTCCCATGGGTGCCACCTTACCTGGCCCAGGACCGTTTGCGCCTTTTGGCTCATGTATATGATAATGTCGCTAGCATCCATATGACAGAGAACCCGGGTCGACATGGCTAGTCGTGAACCCAAAGCGGCACCAACCTATGGGGACAGGCATACATGAATCACATCGAGCATGTCGGTCAGCAGCGTGTGAATCCGGGCTTTAGCACTGGGCTAACAGGACTCCGGGAACCCGGGCTGTAGTAGGCTAGGCAGGACTCCGGATGTCACCGCATGACATTTCCCCAAAAGGACAGACACATGAACAAAGTGAAACACATGCCGGCCAGTCAAGTGTCCTGAGCAGTAGTGCTGGGCTAGCAGGACTCCGGTGAACCGGGCTGTAGCGGACTACTATGGCTCATGGAAGCACTAGACTACATTTCCCCATAAGTGAGGCTGCCAAGGATAAACAACTAGATTGTCGGATCCCACACATACCAAGCATTTCAATCATACACACAATATGCTCGATATGTGTAAATACAACATGGCATCACAACATAACTCTACAACTCAAGTATTATACATTAGGCTCCAAGGAGCGAGAAATTACAAACATGGGTCTCATGACCCAACAATCATAGCATACCAATCAAAGCACATGCGGAAGCTTAACATGTTTGAGTACAGACATCTACAAAGAAAAAGGCTAAGAAGCCTGACTATCTACCAGATCATGCCGAGGGCACAAGATCGTAGCTGAGGTATCAAGCTAAACGTCGAAGTCCACGCGGAACTACTAGCGAGACTGAAGTCTCTCTACAAAACATAAATTAAGCAAACGTGAGTACAAAAGTACTCAGCAAGACTTACATCGGAACTAGCTACATATGCATCGGTATCAACAAGGGGGGGTGGTGGAGTTTAACTGCAGCAAGCTAGCTTTGACTCAGTGGCTAACCTGAACTACGACTGCAAGCAACTCTTTTGAGGTGGCGCACACGAGTCCACATATTCACCATTCAATACACCACTATGGATCCGCTCCCGTCTCCCTACGAGAAGGCCATCCATAGCACTCACACTTATCTTGCGAGTTTTAGAGTATCCACTTTGACTTGTCTATGAACTATGCAAGGGGTCCAAGTTTCCATATCCGAGGAATCCGGCTATTCGAATAGATAATGAAAACCCTGCAGGGGTGTACTTCTCCACACACGCTCCCACCACTTACCGTCGTTTACACGACATGTACTCGGCAACCTTCAAGCGCCAGCCCAACGAGGGTGTCAGCCACGGCCTACCTAAACACTCAAGTCTCTCGTCCAGTTTATCGCCTATCTAGGTTCCATCCGCAGGGAGTCCGGCCGAGGTTTCCACATACAGCCCTGAACGATATGAACAGGGTTCCTGAGACACCAAATGGGCGCCCGGTACACCGTGCCACGGTGTATCTACCGCATCATAGCCCACCCCTAGGGTCAGCGCTACGCACGGCCGCCAACACATAACCTACAAACACCAGAAACTAGTTGCAACTCCTGGATAGAGTACTTGGGTGATTAAGAAGCCGAGAGGTTCAATTAAGGATCCCAATGAGTGGTAGTAGTTGTTCATGGATCACAGACACAGAACTCAGCTCTTGAGGATGGTTTCAATGAGACAACCCACCATGTACTCCTACATGGCCTCTCACCGCTACCTTTACCAAATCGTGTTCACACGCTTAGCTCACACACAGTAGGACATGTTCACACACCTCCGATTCATCCCCGATGAATCAGACCTAACACAACTCTATGCAATAGCAGGCATGACAAACAAGCATGAATGAGTAGGCACATCAGGGCTCAAACAACTCCTACTCATGCTAGTGGGTTTCATCTATTTACTGTGGCAATGACGGGTCATGCAGAGGATAAGGGGTTCAACTACCGCAGCAAGTAACAGATGAATCGTTGTTGTCCTAATGCAGTAAAAGAGAGCAGGAGCGAGAGAGTGGGATTGTATCGGAATGAACAAGGGGTTTTTTTCTTGCCTAGCACTTCTGAAGATAATATAGTTCTTCATCGGTGTCATCGATCACGGCGTCGGAAACATCGTCGTCTGAGAGGGGACGGTTACCGGCAAACAGAGAAGGACACAATCAATGCAATGCAACAATATGATGCATGGATGTGACATGGCAATATGCTATTGATTGGCCTAATGCACCTAGCAACAAGTTAAATGGAGTTGGTTTGAACACTAGGTTCAAATTCAAACTCCACATGTGCTTTCTTAAATGCCATTTAATTAGTTTGTCCTAAACAGCAATGTTAACTTGCTCGAATATGCATGAAAATGCCATAAACAGATTCCTTGAATTTTTCTTATAGTTTTTCATATATAACTTATTTCATTTGGAGTTACGGTTGAATTTCTATGATTTTTAGAAGTTTATACTATTTTCTAGAATTTTCTAAAAAAGAATAAATCCAGAAAATAATTAACTGCGTCAACACTGCGCCACTATGACGTCAGTGGTCAACGGGGCCGGCCAGAGTCAAATCTGACGCATGGGACCCACTGGTCAGTGACTCAGGGCCAGTTAGTGTCGCTGACAGGTGGCCGTGGTCAACTGCCACGTCAGCCGGTCAACCCTGACGCGTGGGTCCCGCTGGGTTAATCTAAACTAAACAGGAAATAAAACCCGGGGTTAATTAGGGTGTGGGGCCCACGTGTCAGTGGTTGTGTGGTTGGTTAGCAGGGTTATTAGCAGGTGGTTAGGTGCTAATGACAGCGCCACGTCGGCATTGCCGGAGTTGAACGCCGGCGACCTGTAACCGCGCGGTGTTCGCTCAGGAGGCCGCGGGAGGACCACCCGAGCTCACCAGGCGGGAGAGAGCACTCGCGCGCATCCACTGAAAGTGGCAGAAGGGCGCGGGGTAGCCAGAAACGATGCCGACGACGACCTTGTGCGGCAGCACACACACGGGCTCAATGGGGAGGAGGCTACGGAGCACGGGCGAGCAAGCTGAAGCTTTCTACGACCATCTGGGAGCGCAAGGAGGACGGTAGCGTCCTCAGGCCCTACTGGTTCGAGCTCAGGCTACGACGGCGACAAGGCCGTGTGACGGCAAGCTTCGGCTTGTGCGGGCAAGGAAGATAGAGGGCACAAGAGAGCAGGAGAGATGGGGGATTCGATGCGTTAGCTCACAGCGGTTTTGAAGAAGCAGACGGCGAACTCGGGGAGGCGGAGACGGTGAAGAATCGTCGGCGAAGATCCATGGCGGCCGAGGAGGAAGACGAGGACACTAGCGACGAAGCAGAGCCCTCCGGCTCCTTTCCGTCGGCTTGGGGGCGTGGTGATCGATGGCGGAGCTTCTGGTCACGGTCACGAGGCGAGGGGCGGCCGGTGGACGCGGTGGCAGCAAGCGGCGGCGACGGTGGCATTCGGTCGTGGGAGAGAAAGGGCGGCGGAGGAAGGGATGAGCACGAGAGGGAGTGAGAGGGGCCTGGGGGGTGCGTGGCGTCTCCAGGGAGCCGCAGGAGGAAGCAGGGAGGCAGGAGGTGGCCTAGGCGCGTGCTCGCGTGCGCTGGCTACGCGGTCGTCCTCTTGGCGCGGTGGAGAAGACGACAGGGGCTGCGCTGCTGGGCTGGGCTGCCAGCTACAGTGCTGGACCAGGTAGGCCGGCCCAGGTAATTCCTCTGCCTCTTTTTTTTAAATTGTTACTGTTTTCTATTTTTGTTCTGTTCGTTTTGATTTAGTAGGAGTACTAAACAAATTTATTTGCTTCTGTAAATTATTGTATGGACTAGAGATATTATTCTAGAGACCCACACTAATTTCCGGAATTATTGGGCATGTATTTCTTTTATAACAGAAATAAAGCCAATTCAAATACATTATGATTTAATTCAAATGCCCAAAATAAATATTTCTGTGACTCCAAAAATATTGGTTTGAATTTTACCTCTTACCAATATTTTCACAGGATAATAGGAACATTTCCTTGGACTCATTTGATGAGAATTAAATGTTGATTATTTTTGAACTGGTTTCTGAGGGTTTCAACAAACCTCAATTCAACTTTCAGAAATTTTAGACATGATGCATGAGTGCAGATGCAACTATTTCACTCAGGTACTCTAGGGCTGTGACATAGGTTCCGCTATTGGTTATTGACCGGAGATGAGTCTCGGTCATGTCTACATAGTTCTCAAACCCGTAGGGTCCGCACGCTTAACGTTCGGTGACAATCGATATTATGAGTTTATGTGTTTTGATGTACCCAAGGTAGTTCGGAGTCTCGGATATGATCACAGACATGACGAGGAGTCTCGAAATGGTCGAGACATAAAGATCAATATATTGGACAGCTATATTCGGACACTGGAAGTATTCTGGGTGATTTCGGAGAAAACCAGAGTGCCAGAGGGTCACCGGAACCCCCCGGGGAACTAATGGGCCACATGGGCCTTAGTGGAGAGAGAGAGGGCCGGCCAGGGCAGGCCGCGCGCCCCCTCCCCCTCTAGTACGAATTGGACTAGGGAAGGGGGGCGCCCCTTTCCTTCTCCCTTCTCCTCCTTCCTTTCCCCCTCCTAGTAGGACTAGGAAAGGGGAGTTCTACTCCTACTAGGAGGAGGACTCATCCTCTCCAGGCGCGCCACAAGGGACCGGCCGGCCTCCCCCTTGCTCCTTTATATACGGGGGCAGGGGGCACCCTAGGACACACAAGTTGATCATTGATCCCTTAGCCGTGTGCGGTGTCCCCCTCCACCATAATCCACCTCGGTCATATCGTCGTAGTGCTTAGGCGAAGCCCTACGCCGATAGCTTCATCATCACCGTCATCACGCTATCGTGCTGACAAAGCTCTCCCTTGACACTCAGCTGGATCGAGAGTTCGTGGGACGTCACCGAGCCGAACGTGTGCAGATTGCGGAGGTGCTGTACTTTCGGTACTAGGATCAGTCGGATCGTGAAGATGTACGACTACATCAAGTGCGTTGTCATAATGCTTCCGCTTACGGTCTACGAGGGTACGTGGACAACAGTCTTCCCCTCTCGTTGCTATGCATCACCATGATAGATCTTGCGTGTGCGTAGGATTTTTTTTTTGAAATTACCGCGTTCCCCAACAGTGGTATCCGAGCCAGGTCTATGTGTAGATGTTATATGCACGAGTAGAACACAAAGGAGTTGTGGGCATGGGTACATACATATTGCTTGCCGTCACTAGTTGATTCTTGATTTGGCGGTGTTGTCGGATGAAGCGACCCAGACCGACATTACGCGTACGCTTACGCGAGACTGGTTCTACCGACGTGCTTCGCACACAGGTGGCTGGTGGGTGTCAGTTTCTCCAACTTTAGTTGAATCGGATTCAATGAACATGGTTCTTTCTGAAGATCAAAAAGCAATCACTATACCGCATTGTGGTTTTTGATGCGTAGGTAAGAACGGTTCTTGCTCGGCCCGTAGCAGCCACGTAAAACTTGCAACAACAAAGTAGAGGACGTCTAACTTGTTTTTGCAGGGCATATTGTGATGTGATATGGTCAAGACATGATGCTAAATTTTATTGTATGAGATGATCATGTTTTGTAACACAGTTATCGGTAACTGGCAGGAGCCATATGGTTGTCGCTTTATTGTATGAAATGCAATCTGTAGGATCTAGAAGTAGATGTGTCTAGAGGGGGGTGATTAGACACTTAATGCTAAAGTTGCAATTTTTAAGCTTTTTAGGTTTAAGTGGAGTTTAGGCACAATTTCAGCATACACAATACATGTCAAGCAAGCATGCAAAGAGTATATGAGCAGCGGAATGTAAAGCATGCAACTTGCAAGAATGTAAAGGGAAGGGTTTGGAGAATTCAAACGCAATTGGAGACACGGATGTTTTTCCCGTGGTTCGGATAGGTGGTGCTATCCTAAATCCACGTTGATGGAGACTTCAACCCACAAAGGGTAATGGTTGCGCGAGTCCACAAAGGGCTCCACCCACAAAGGGTAACGGTTGCGCGAGTCCACAAAGGGCTCCACCCACAAAGGGTCCACGAAGAAGCAACCACCCACAAAGGGTCCACGAAGAAGCAACCTTGTCTATCCCACCATGGCCATCGCCCACATAGGACTTGCCTCACTAGCGGTAGATATTCACGAAGTAGGCGATCTCCTTGCCCTTACAAACTCCTTGGTTCAACTCCACAATCTTGTCGGAGGCTCCCAAGTGACACCTAGCCAATCTAGGAGACACCACTCTCGAAGAAGTAACAAATGGTGTGTAGGTAATGAACTCCTTGCTCTTGTGCTTCAAATGATAGTCTCCCCAACACTCAACTCTCTCTCATAGGATTTGGATTTTGTGGAAAGAAGATTTGAGTGGAAAGCAACTTGCGAAGGCTAGAGATCAAGATTCATATGGTAGGAATGGAATATCTTGGTCTCAACACATGAGTAGGTGGTTCTCTCTCAGAACATATGAGTAGGAATTGTGTATGTGTTCTGATGGCTCTCTCCACGAATGAAGAGGAGGTGGAGGGGTATATATACCCTCCACACAAAATCCAACCGTTACACACAGTTTTCCAATCTCGGTGGGACCGAATCAACAAACTCGGTCAGACCGAAAATGTAAACCTAGTGACCGTTAGAGATTTTCGGTGGGACCGACTGGAACAACTCGGTGGGACCGATGTGCTAGGGTTAGGGTAAATCCAAAACTCGGTTTGACCGATTACTCAAACTCGGTGGGACCGATTTGGGTAATAAGTGAAACTGAGATTTGGCCAAGCAAACTCGGTGGGACCGAGAATATTGCAATGGGTAACAGAGAGTTTGCAAGCCCATCTTGGTGAGACCGAGATCCCATCGGTGAGACTGAACTGATTAGGGTTTGGCAGTGGCTTATGACAAGTGAAACTCGGTGGCGCCAGATAGGAAGAATCGGTAGGACCGAGTTTGGCTTAGGGTTTAGGTCATATGTGGAAGTGGGAAAGTAGCTGAGGATTTTGGAGCATATCATTAAGCACATGAAGCAAGAGGCTCATTAAGCAACACCTCATCCCTCCTTGATAGTATTGGCTTTTCCTATGGACTCAATGTGATCTTGGATCACTAAAATGTAAAATGAAGAGTCTTGAGCTTTAAGCTTTAGCCAATCCTTTGTCCTTAGCATATTGAAGGAGTTCCCACAACCTTTAGTCCATGCCACTCCATTGTTGAACTTATCTGAAACATGCTAGATAGAAATGTTAGTCCAACAAGAGATATGTTGTCATCAATTATCAAAACCACCTAGGGAGCACTTGTGCTTTCAATCTCCCCCTTTTTGGTAATTGATGGCAACATACATCAAAGCTTTAGATAAAGATATAAAGAACAGCAAGTAAAGCTTTGTAAGGACATGTAACAAGCATAGGCTCCCCCTACATGTATGCACTCATGTAAATATGAAATATTGAGGCATGTGAGAGCATAACCATGACAGAGTAGGCAATGTGTTACATGCATCTTGGCCATATGCATCAGAGCCAAAGATTATCAAGGAAAATACCTTCATGCTCATGAGTCCTTCTTGCAAACAGTATGTACATAAGCAAGAACTCCTCATACTCATGATTTTGATGCATATACTTACCTTGTGGTCTTGAGTTGGCCTAGGATGGAATGAACCTGCACAAACAAGGTTAGATAACACAGGTACATCCACTAGCCAGAGCAAACAAAAGTAACCACAAGAATACCAAGACTGGGATGGCATGTAGACAGTGAGTACAAGGTACCATATTGAATTCAACATGTCCCCAAGAATAAAGATATGCAATGAATTTGACTGATTTCTTTCCCTTAGGTGTCTTGCTCCCCCTGAATCTTACATGGGATATTGGGAGAAGATAGGGAACAGAAAATCAGAGCTGAAAGATACAAATGGATAGAACTTAATGCAAATACATGTCTTTCCCCCAAAAAGACATGTGACATCTCTCCTCTTGAACATCAAGCATCTGGGATCCTTGAGTATTTTCCCTTCCTGGAAATCTCTCTCTCCCCCTTAATAACATCTGGGAAATCTCTCTCTCCCCCTTAACAACATCTGGGATCCTTGAGACTTTCTCTCCCCCTTGAGCTTTGATGTGATCTCTTTCTCCCCCTTTGACATCAATTTCCAAGAAGGTTTTTCCTGGAATCCGTCGAATAGGTTTGGTCCTTGAGATTCAGCACAAAGCAGAGGATAAAATTGTGATGCTTGTAGAGGACAAGATTCATTGACTGGAGCTGGATCAGAAGAAATGTAGAACAAGTGGCAAACTGTTTTTCTGATTGCAAAGTCGGTGGCACCGAGTGGCACATTTCGGTGGTACCGAAAAGATTCGGTTGGACCGAAAATTGCAAGTCGGTGAAACCGAGTTTACACAGAGAAAAACACTTGTCACCTCAGCTCACTAGACATGTAGGATCTCACAAAGATTTGCAATGAATTTCCTGAAGGATTTGCAAGGAATTAAGTGCAGAAAATGCAGAACAAAAACAAAGAGAAAAGAGAAGAAACTGAAAGATCTAGATGAAGTTTTTTTTGTTTTTGAAAAAGGAGAGAGAAAATAAACATGGATGAGACAAATGCAATAACACAAATAAAGAACACAAGAGAGCTTCATCTAGAGTTGGGTGGTGACATAGTCACCTATGTTAGAGTATATTGACTTAGGAGTCAAGTGAGAACACTTGATCATAGGTAATACTCATCGTTTAAGCTCAAAATGGGGTTACCATTTTTCGTTTAAGCATCTTGATGTATTCACATCTTGTTGAGTTGCTTTGACTCATGTCTTGGAGTAAAGCTTCTCTAAGATGGAATAACATACCTTGGGTGGTGGTGTGGTTCTTGCTCATGTAGTTGAACTTGTGTGGGTGTTCAAGGTTGATGTAGCTCATCAAGAGTTGGGAGCACCACTTGGAGTTTGAGTTCATCTACCTACATGGGTTAGTTCTTGCAAGGAAGAGCACTTGTGTATCCAAAAATGACAATCATGAAGCTTAACATAGAATTTGTCAAAGGATATGTTTGAATGGTTTTGTGCTTCCTTGTCTTCAACCACTATTGTGTAGAGTCTTGGTGATGTAGAGATTGCTCAAGATGTGAGTGAGTCACAATCTCATGGAATTAGATTCAACCAAGCACCTACATGGGTTAGACAACATGCAAGGTGCAAATATATCCAAGACATAAGATAGTTATCATAAGAGATATATCATGGATTAGTCATAAGCTCATGTCTTGCATGTATCCAATGGAGTTTCTACTCCAAGTTCGAAGCATCAATGATGTTCAATTCTCCTCTCAACCTGCAAAACACTTTCTCATCAAGTGGTTTAGTGAATATATCCGCTAATTGCTTATCGGTGCGAACATGCTTAAGAATGATGTCACCCTTAGCAACATGATCTCGAATGAAATGATGACGAACTTCAATATGCTTAGTTTGAGAATGTTGTACAGGATTATGACCAATTTTGATAGCACTTTCATTGTCACAAAGCAGTGGAACATGTTTCACATAAATCCCATAATCTTTAAGAGTTTGGGTCATCCAAAGTAATTGAGCACAACATGAACCAGCGGCAATGTATTCCGCTTCGGCGGTGGATAAGGATACCGAGTTTTGTTTCTTGGAAGACCAAGACACAAGAGATCTACCAAGAAATTGACAAGTACCTGAAGTGGACTTTCTATCAACCTTGTCTCCGGCATAATCCGAGTCGGAATAGCCAACAAGATCAAAAGAAGACCTCTTAGGATACCAAATGCCAAAATTTGGTGTATGGATTAAATATCTCACTATCCTTTTCACAGCCTTAAGATGACAATCTTTAGGAGCAGCTTGATATCGTGCACACATGCACACACTTAGCATAATATCGGGACGTGAAGCACATAGGTATAACAATGAACCAATCATAGAGCGATAAACCTTTTGATCAACCGGTTCACCATCTTTGGTCAAATCATTATGTCCACTAGTAGGCATGGGTGTAGACATACCTTTGCATTCTTGCATATTGAACTTCTTGAATAAGTCCTTGGTGTACTTTGTTTGAGAGACAAATGTACCTTCCTTAGTTTGCTTGATTTGCAAACCAAGAAAGAATTTGAGTTCACTCATCATAGACATCTCAAACTTCTCTGACATTAGCTTTCCAAACTTTTCACTAAAGAGAGGGTTAGTTGAACCAAATATGATATCATCAACATAAATTTGGCATACAAATAGTTCTCCATTAACCCTTTTAGTAAAAAGAGTAGAATCAATTTTACCAATTTCAAAACCACTTGTAGTAAGGAACTTGGTCAAGCATTTATACCATGCTCTAGGAGCTTGTTTAAGACCATAAAGAGCTTTGTGAAGTTTGTAAACATGATTTGGTTTCTTAGGATTGATAAAGCCGGGAGGTTGTTTGACATAAACTTCCTCCTCTATTTCACCATTTAGAAAAGCACTTTTAATGTCCATTTGGTACAAGGTGATATTATGGTGATTAGCATAGGCAAGTAAGATGCGAATGGACTCAAGTCTAGCAACGGGAGCATACGTCTCACCATAGTCCATACCTTCGACTTGTGTGTACCCTTGGGCGACGAGACGTGCTTTGTTGCGAACCACTTGTACATCTTCACTTGCTTGTTGCGAAACACCCATTTGGTACCAATGATGTTGTGGTTGTTGTTGGGCTTCTCAACCAATGTCCAAACTTGGTTTCTCTCAAAGTTGTGTAGCTCTTTATGCATAGCGTTTATCCAATCCGGATCTTCCAATGCTTCTTCAACCTTCATAGGTTCAATTCTAGAGATGAATGAATAGTTTTCACAAAAGTTAGCTAAACGAGTTTTTGAGCGAGTGATTCTCCCGGTTTGTATATCATTGAGGATTTGCTCGACGGGATGATCTTTGGCAATTCTTGCTCGAACTCGTGAGAGCTTTTGCTTGGGTCTTTGTTGAACATCTTCTTCATCTTGTTCTTCTTCTTGGCCTTCTTCATTGTTGACGTCGTCGTTCTCTTGTCGTGGTGGATAAGGAGGTTGTTGATGTTCGTCTTAATGTATTTCCTCGTTTTCTTCATCTTGGTGTGTCCCACTTGTGGATGCTTCCGTGTCGATTCTTGGTTCACCTTGTCGTGAAGTAGAATCTTCCACTTGGACGGATGAAGTACTCTCCTTCACCTCCGTTGGACGAATTTTGCCAATGGACAAGTCTTGAATTGCTTCTGAAGGGTCTTTGTCTCCTACATCAATTGGCAATTGATCTACTTGCGAGCCATTAGATTCATCAAACTTCACATCTACCGTCTCTTCAACCTTTCGGGTGAAATTGTTGTAGACACGGTAAGTGTGAGAGTTTGAGCCATAACCAAGTAGAAAACCTTCATGAGATTTAGGAGCAAACTTTGAACGACGATGCTTATCAAGAATGTAGCACTTTGAGCCGAAAACTCGAAAGTATCCAACTTGGGATTTGTTACCGGTGAGAAGCTCGTATGCCGTCTTGCCGAGTAGCTTGTGAAGATATAAGCGATTTGTTGCGTGACAAGCTGTCTCAACCGCTTCTGCCCAAAAGTGCTTCGGCGTCTTGTATTCATCAAGCATCGTTCTTGCCATTTCGATGAGCGTCCGGTTCTTTCTTTCAACAACTCCATTTTGTTGAGGTGTGTACGTAGCCGAGAACTCGTGTGAAATCCCTTCTTCGTCAAGAAAGGTGTCCACATTTGCGTTCTTGAACTCCGTTCCGTTGTCACTTCGAACCTTCTTGATCTTCACGTCAAACTGATTTTGGGCCTTCCTAGCGAAGTTTCTGAAGATCTTCTGGACCTGCGACTTGTCATTAAGAAAGAACACCCACGTAAATCTTGAAAAATCATCAACTATAACTAGACCAAAAGAATTTCCACCGAGACTCTTGTAGGCGTTGGGACCAAAAAGATCCATGTGAAGTAGCTCGAGTGGCCTCCTTGTGGTCATGATGTTCTTCACGGGATGTCTTCCTCCAACCTGTTTACCTGCTTGACAAGCACTGCAAAGTCAATCCTTATCAAATATGACATCGTTAACTCCAAGGATATGATTTCCTTTAATAAGCTTGTCAAGGTTTCTCATGCCAACGTGACCTAGTCGTCTATGCCACAACCAACCTTTTGAGGATTTAGAAACAAAGCAAGTTTTAGGTTGTGCCTTTTTAGAGAAATTGACAATGTAAAGATCACCTCTACGCATACCGGTAAAGACCATTTTATGATTGTCTCGACGAAATACTTGGCAATCTACCTCAGTAAATAGGACATTCAAACTGAAATCAGCAAGTCTAGATACTGAAAGTAAGTTGTAGCCAAGAGATTCAACGAGCATGACATTTTGAATGGAACTATCATGTGAGATGGCCACCTTACCAAGGCCAACCACTTTACCCTTTGAATTATCACCAAAGGTGACATATTTTCGAGGGCCGTCATTTTCAGCAAGCTCACGAAACATCTCTTCATCTCCGGTCATATGATCCGTACATCCACTATCAAGAACCCATTCCTTTCCTCCTGATTCATATCCCCAAAGATTTGCCATAAGACCAAAATGTCTCATTGCATCATCAAGATCGAAGTCACTATCATCATCATCATCATCATCATCATAGTATTCATGTTCATCATG
Organism: Triticum dicoccoides; assembly: GCF_002162155.2. Lineage (NCBI taxonomy): Eukaryota > Viridiplantae > Streptophyta > Magnoliopsida > Poales > Poaceae > Triticum > Triticum dicoccoides. The sequence goes on along the minus strand of NC_041392.1, from coordinate 592,064,824 downwards.
GTCTTGTGACTCATCATTTCCTAGAGAGGGTAATTCATTAGATAAATGATCATCAAGGTGGTCACTTTTATGAATTCTTATAGCTTCGAATATGATATCATTAATGATTCCAACATCTCCTTTAGCATGATTAAGATTGGTAAGTTCAAATAGACAATTACCAAAACTAGGATCACTAGAGTTCATCTTACTCAAGGCAATAGATTTATGGAGAATTTCATCCAAAGTTTTCAAGGAATGATCGGGAAATCGTTCCTCAAGAAATTTCCATATAGTATAGGCACAATTAAGATTAGGCAGACTAGCAATCAAATTTTTGGGCAATCCTCTAATGATGAGCTCAATAGTTCTAAGATTGCAAATCATGTCAATATCTTCATCTAGGGTAGGATGCAAAGGATTAATGTGAGGTGCACAAGGACTAGCAATATACTTGTTCAAATGATATTGATTGAAGATTACAAGCATCTCATTTTTCCACTCATGAAAATACTCTCCATCAAGAATAGGCACTCTATGTCTAAGACTCCCTAATGTAGACACATCCATCTTCCTCCAATGGTGATTAAACCAAGGCAATGGAGACCAAAGCTCTGATACCACTTGTAGGATCTAGACGTAGATGTGTCTAGAGGGGGGTGATTAGACACTTAATGCTAAAGTTGCAATTTTTAAGCTTTTTAGGTTTAAGTGGAGTTTAGGCACAATTTCAGCATACACAATACATGTCAAGCAAGCATGCAAAGAGTATATGAGCAGCGGAATGTAAAGCATGCAACTTGCAAGAATGTAAAGGGAAGGGTTTGGAGAATTCAAACGCAATTGGAGACACGGATGTTTTTCCCGTGGTTCGGATAGGTGGTACTATCCTACATCCACGTTGATGGAGACTTCAACCCACAAAGGGTAACGGTTGCGCGAGTCCACAAAGGGCTCCACCCACAAAGGGTAACGGTTGCGCGAGTCCACAAAGGGCTCCACCCACAAAGGGTCCACGAAGAAGCAACCACCCACAAAGGGTCCACGAAGAAGCAACCTTGTCTATCCCACCATGGCCATCGCCCACACAGGACTTGCCTCACTAGCGGTAGATCTTCACGAAGTAGGCGATCTCCTTGCCCTTACAAACTCCTTGGTTCAACTCCACAATCTTGTCGGAGGCTCCCAAGTGACACCTAGCCAATCTAGGAGACACCACTCTCCAAGAAGTAACAAATGGTGTGTAGGTAATGAACTCCTTGCTCTTGTGCTTCAAATGATAGTCTCCCCAACACTCAACTCTCTCTCATAGGATTTGGATTTTGTGGAAAGAAGATTTGAGTGGAAAGCAACTTGGGAAGGCTAGAGATCAAGATTCATATGGTAGGAATGGAATATCTTGGTCTCAACACATGAGTAGGTGGTTCTCTCTCAGAACATATGAGTAGGAATTGTGTATGTGTTCTGATGGCTCTCTCCACGAATGAAGAGGAGGTGGAGGGGTATATATAGACTCCACACAAAATCCAACCGTTACACACAGTTTTCCAATCTCGGTGGGACCGAATCAACAAACTCGGTCAGACCGAAAATGTAAACCTAGTGACCGTTAGAGATTTTCGGTGGGACCGACTGGAACAACTCGGTGGGACCGATGTGCTAGGGTTAGGGTAAATCCAAAACTCGGTTTGACCGATTACTCAAACTCGGTGGGACCGATTTGGGTAATAAGTGAAACTAAGATTTGGCCAAGCAAACTCGGTGGGACCGATTGCATATCTCGGTGGGACCGAGAATATTGCAATGGGTAACAGAGAGTTTGCGAGCCCATCTCGGTGAGACCGAGATCCCATCGGTGAGACTGAACTGATTAGGGTTTGGCAGTGGCTTATGACAAGTGAAACTCGGTGGCGCCGGATAGGAAGAATCGGTAGGACCGAGTTTGGCTTAGGGTTTAGGTCATATGTGGAAGTGGGAAAGTAGCTGAGGATTTTGGAGCATATCATTAAGCACATGAAGCAAGAGGCTCATTAAGCAACACCTCATCCCTCCTTGATAGTATTGTCTTTTCCTATGGACTCAATGTGATCTTGGATCACTAAAATGTAAAATGAAGAGTCTTGATCTTTAAGCTTTAGCCAATCCTTTGTCCTTAGCATCTTGAAGGAGTTTCCACAACCTTTAGTCCATGCCACTCCATTGTTGAAGTTATCTGAAACATGCTAGATAGAAATGTTAGTCCAATAAGAGATATGTTGTCATCAATTATCAAAACCACCTAGGGAGCACTTGTGCTTTCACAATCACCATGTAATTTCTTTACTTTATCACTAAGCGGTAGCGATAGTCGTAGAAGCAATAGTTGGCGAGACAACAACGATGCTTCGATGGAGATCAAGGTGTCAAGTCGGTGACGATGGTGATCATGACGGTGCTTTGGAGATGGAGATCAAAGGCACAAGATGATGATGGCCATATCATATCACTTATATTGATTGCATGTGTGCTCGAGAGATAGCTCTCCATACACTGATAAGGGATGTATGGATTCTCGAGAAGAGAGGAGCCGTGGTGGCCCCCACGGACCGCCCGGATCCCACGAGTGAATAGGAAGTTAGATCTACATGGGATCTCACCTGAATCGCCCCATCTATCCTCCTGAGGAGAATTTTCTTGGTTTCAAACTCCGATTCAAACAGGAGGAGTATGCCATGCTAATGTGCCTTGGATGCTCCACATCTTCGGGTCAGGTGCTGATGAGCACATTGAACTATCCATGTGGCTGAGAGCCCTCACTCATGTTTCTATAATCAATTCAATCTCCCGGGCCAATCCGAGGATGCCTACGAAAAGGTTGTTTAGATTTATGAAAAGGTTGCTTGAATTTACGAAAAGTTTGCTTGGATTTATGAAAGGGTTGCTTGGATTTATTAAAAGTTTGCTTGGATTTACTAAAGGGTTGCTTAGATGATCTCTCACTAAATTTCAAGGTATAAGTGTTCTCCCTGAGTATGCACCGTTGCTACAGTTTGTCGTGCCGAGACACCACGTGATGATCGGGTGTGATAAGCTCTCCGTTCACATACAATGGGTGCAAGCCAGTTTTGCACACGCAGAATACTTGGGTTAAACTTGACGAGCCTAGCATATGCAGATATGGCCTCGGAACACTGAGACCGAAAGGTCGAGCGTGAATCATATAGTAGATATGATCAACATAGTGATGTTTACCATTGAAAACTACTCCATCTCACGTGATGATTGGACATGGTTTTGTTGATATGGATCACGTGATCACTTAGATGATTAGAGAGATGTCTATTTAAGTGGGAGTTCTTAAGTAATTTGATTAATTGAACTTTAATTTATCATGAACTTAGTACCTGATAGTATTTTGCATGTCCATGTTGTTGTAGATAGATGGCCCGTGTTGTTGTTCCATTGAATTTTAATGCGTTCCTAGAGAAAGCTAAGTTGAAAGATGATGGTAGCAACTACACGGACTGGGTCCGTAACTTGAGGATTATCCTCATTGCTGCACAGAAGAATTACGTCCTGGAAGAACCGCTAGGTGACAAACCCGCTGCAGGAGCAACGCCAGATGTTGTGAACACATGGAAGAGCAAAGCTGATGACTACTCGATAGTTCAGTGTGCCATGATTTACGGCTTAGAACCTGTATTTCAACGATGTTTTGAACGTCATGGAGCATATGAGATGTTCCAGGAGTTGAAGTTAATATTTCAAGAAAATGCCCAGATTGAGAGATATGAAGTCTCCAATAAGTTCTACAGCTACAAAATGGAGGAGAATAGTTCTGTCAGTGAACATATACTCAGAATGTCTGGGTATCACAACCACTTGACTCGGCTGGGAGTTAATCTTCCTGATGATAGTGTCATTGACATAGTTCTTCAATCACTGCCACCAAGATACAAGAGCTTCGTGATGAACTATAATATGCAAGGGATGGATAAGGCGATTCCTGAGCTCTTCGCAATGCTAAGAGCTGCGGAGGTAGAAATCAAGAAGGACCATCAAGTGTTGATGGTCAACAAGACCACCAGTTTAAAGAAAAAGGGTAAAGGGAAGAAGGGGAACTTCAAGAAGAACATCAAGCCAGTTGCTGCTCAAGTAAAGAAACCCAAGTCTCGACCTAAACCTGAGACTGAGTGCTTCTACTGCAAAGGGACTGGTCACTGGAAGCAGAACTGCCCCAAGTATTTGGCGGAGAAGAAGGATGGCAAAGTGAAAGGTATATTTGATATACATGTTATTGATGTGTACCTTACTAATGCTCGCAGTAGCGCCTGGGTATTTGATATTGGTTCTGTTGCTAATATTTGCAACTCGAAACAGGGGCTACGGATTAAGCGAAGATTGGCTAAGGACGAGGTGATGATGCACGTGGGAAATGGTTCCAAAGTCGATGTGAGCGCCGTCAGCACGCTACCTCTACATCTACCTTCGGGATTAGTTTTAGACCTAAATAATTGTTATTTGGTGCCAGCGTTGAGCATGAACATTATATCTGGATCTTGTTTGATGCGAGACGGTTATTCATTTAAATCAGAGAATAATGGTTGTTCTATTTATATGAGTAATATCTTTTATGGTCATGCACCCTTGATGAGTGGTCTACTTTTACTAAATCTTGATAGTAGTGATACACATGTTCATAGTATTGAAGCCAAAAGATGCAGAGTTGATAATGATAGTGCAACTTATATTTGTGGTACTGCCGTTTGGGTCATATTGGTGTAAAGCACATGAAGAAACTCCATTCTGATGGACTTCTGGAATCACTTGATTATGAATCACTTGGTACTTGCGAACCATGCCTCATGGGAAAGATGACTAAAACTCCGTTCTCCGGAACAATGGATCGAGCAACGAGTTATTGGAAATCATACTACTGATGTATGTGGTCCAATGAACATTGAGGCTCGCGGTGGATATCGTTATTTTCTCACCTTCACAGATGACTTGAGAAGATATGGGTATATCTACTTAATGAAACATAAGTCTAAAACATTTGAAAAGTTCAAAGAATTTCAGAGTGAAGTGGAAAATCATCGAAACAAGAAAATAAAGCTTCTATGATCTGATCGTGGAGGAGAATATTTGAGTTATGAGTTTGGTCTTCATTTGAAACAGTGTGGAATAGTTTCGCAACTCACGCCACCTGGAACACCACAACATAATGGTGTGTCCGAACATCGTAATCGTACTTTACTAGATATGGTGCGATCTATGATGTCTCTTACTAATTTACCGCTATCGTTTTCTGGCTATGCTTTAGAGACGGCTGCATTCACGTTAAATAGGGCACCATCTGAATCTGTTGAGAAGACACCTTATGAAGCGTGGTTTGGTAATAAACCCAAGTTGTCATAGTTTGGGGCTGCGATGCTTATGTGAAAAAACCTCAACCTGATAAGCTCGAACCCAAATAGGAGAAATGTGTCTTCATAGGATACCCAAAGGAGACTATTGGGTACATCTTCTATCACAGATCCGAAGGCAAGATATTCGTTGCTAAGAATGGATCCTTTCTAGAGAAGGAGTTTCTCTCGAAAGAAGTGAGTGGGAGGAAAGTAGAACTTGATGAGGTAATTGTACCTGCTCCCTTATTGGAAATTAGTTCATCACTGAAATCAGTTCCAGTGATTCCTACACCAGTAAGTGAGGAAGCTAATGATGATGATCATGAAACTTCTGATCAAGTTACTACCGAACCTCGTAGGTCAACCAGAGTAAGATCCGCACTAGAGTGGTACGGTAATCTTGTTCTGGAGGTCATGTTACCTGACCATGACGAACCTACAAACTATGAAGAAGCGATGGTGAGCCCAGATTCCGCAAAATGGCTTGAGGCCATGAAATCTGAGATGGGATCCATGTATGAGAACAAAGTGTTGACTTTGGTTGACTTGCCCGTTGATCGGCAGGCCATAGAGAATAAATGGATATTCAAGAAGAAGACTGACGCTGACGGTAATATTACTGTCTACAAAGATCGACTTGTTGCAAAAGGTTTTCGACAAGTTCAAGGAGTTGACTACAATGAGACCTTCTCACCCGTAGCGATGCTTAAGTCCGTCTGAATCATGTTAGCAGTTGTCGCATTTTATGATTATGAAATTTGGCAAATGGATGTCAAAACTGCATTCCTTAATGGATATCTTAAAGAAGAGTTGTATATGATGCAACCAGAAGGTTTTGTCGATCCAAAAGGTGCTAACAAAGTGTGCAAGCTCCAGCGATCCATTTATGGACTGGTGCAAGCCTCTCGGAGTTGGAATATACGCTTTGATAGTGTGATCAAAGCATATGGTTTTATACAGACTTTTGGAGAAGCCTGTATTTACAAGAAAGTGAGTGGGAGCTCTGTAGCATTTCTGATATTATATGTAGATGACATATTGTTGATCGAAAATGATACTGAATTTCTGAATAGCATAAAAGGATACTTGAATAAGAATTTTTCAGTGAAAGATCTCGGTGAAGCTGCTTATATATTTTGCATCAAGATCGATAGAGATAGATCAAGACTCTTAATTGGACTTTCACAAAGCACATACCTTGATAAAGTTTTGAAGAAGTTAAAAATGGATTAAGCAAAGAAAGGGTTCTTGCGTGTGTTACAAGGTGTGAAGTTGAGTTAGACTCAATGCCCGATCACTGCAGAAGATAGAGAGAAAATGGAAGTCATTCCCTATGCTTCAGCCATAGGTTCTATCATGTATGCAATGGTGTGTACCAGACCTGATGTGTGCCTTGCTATTAGTTTAGCAGGGAGGTACCAAAGTAATCCAGGAGTGAATCACTAGAAAGCGGTCAAGAACATCCTGAAATACCTGAAAAGGACTAAGGATATGTTTCTCGTATATGGTGGTGCCAAAGAGCTCGTCGTAAACGGTTACATCGATGCAAGATTTGACACTGATCCAGATGACTCTAAGTCACAAACCGGATACGTGTTTTATTAAATGGTGGAGCTGTCAGTTGGTGCAGTTCCAAGCAGAGCGTCGTGGCGGGATCTACATGTGAAGCGGAGTACATAGCTGCTTCGGAAGCAGCAAATGAAGGAGTCTGGATGAAGGAGTTCATATCCGATCTAGGTGTCATACCTAGTGCATCAGGTCTAATGATAATCCTTTGTGACAACACTGGTGCATTTGCCTTGGCAAAGGAATCCAGATTTCACAAGAGAACCAAGCACGTCAAGAGACGCATCAATTCCATCCGCGATCAAGTCAAGGAGGGAGACACGGAGATTTGCAAGATACATACGGATCTGAATGTTGCAGACCCGTTGACTAAACCTCTCCCATGAGCAAAACATCATCAGCACCAAGACTCCATGGGTGTTAGAATCATTACAATGTAATCTATATTATTGACTCCAGTGCAAGTGGGAGACTGAAGGAAATATGCCCTAGAGGCAATAATAAAGTTGTTATTTATATTTCCTTGTATCATGATAAATGTTTATTATTCATGCTAGAATTGTATTAACCAAAAACTTAGTACATGTGTGAATACATAGAGAAACAGAATGTCACTAGTATGCCTCTACTTGAGTAGCTCGTTGAATCAATGATGGTTACGTTTCCTAACCATAGACATGAGTTGTCATTTGATTAACGAGATCACATCATTAGAGAATGATGTGATTGAGTTAACCCATCCGTTAGCTTAGCACGATGATTGTTTAGTTTGTTGCTATTGCTTTCTCCATAAGTTATACATGTTCCTATGACTATGAGATCATGCAACTCCCGAATACCGGAGGAACACTTAGTGTGCTATCAAACGTCTACAGGTGTCTCCGATGGTGTTTGTTGAGTTGGCATAGATCGAGATTAGGATTTGTCACTCCGAGTATTGGAGAGGTATCTCTAGGCCCTCTCGGTAATGCACATCACTATAAGCCTTTCAAGCATTGTGACTAATGAGTTAGTTACGGGATGATGCATTATGGAACGAGTAAAGAGACTTGCCAGTAACGAGATTGAACTAGGTATTGAGATACCGATGATCGAATCTCGGGCAAGTAACATACCGATGACAAAGGGAACAACGTATATCGTTATGCGGTTTGACCGATAAAGATCTTGGTAGAACATGTGGGAGCCAATATGAACATCCAGTTTCCACTATTGGTTATTGACTGGAGATGAGTCTCGGTCATGTCTACATAGTTCTCGAACCCGTAGGGTCCGCACGCTTAACGTTCGGTGACGATCGATATTATGAGTTTATGTGTTTTGATGTACCGAAGGTAGTTCGGAGTCCCGGATATGATCACGAACATGACGAGGAGTCTCGAAATGGTCGAGACATAAAGATCAATATATTGGACGACTATATTCGGACACCGGAAGTGTTCCAGGTGATTTCGGAGAAAACCGGAGTGCCGGAGGGTTACCGGACCCCCCCCCCCCCGGGGAACTAATGGGCCACATGGGCCTTAGTGGAGAGAGAGAGGGCCGGCCAGGGCAGGCCGCGCACCCCCTCCTCCTCTAGTCTGAATTGGACTAGGGAAGGGGGGCGGCGCCCCCCTTTCCTTCTCCCTTCTCCTCCTTCCTTTCCCCCTCCTAGTAGGACTAGGAAAGGGGAGTCCTACTCCTACTAGGAGGAGGACTACTCCTCTCCAAGCACGCCACAAGGGACCGGCCGACCTCCCCCTTGCTCCTTTATATACGGGGACATGGGGAACCCTAGGACACACAAGTTGATCATTGATCCCTTAGCCTTGTTCGGTGCCCCCCTCCACCATAATCCACCTCGTTCATATCGTCGTAGTGCTTAGGCGAAGCCCTGCGCCAGTAGCTTCATCATGACCGTCATCACGCCGTCATGCTGATGAAGCTCTCCGTTGACACTCAGCTAGATCGAGAGTTCGTGGGACGTCACCGAGCCGAACGTGTGCAGATGGCAGAGGTGCCGTACTTTTGGTACTAGGATCGGTCGGATCGTGAAGACGTACGACTACATCAACCGCGTTGTCATAACGCTTCCGCTTACGGTCTATGAGGTTACATGGACAACACTCTTCCCCTCTTGTTGCTATGCATCACCATGATAGATCTTGCGTGTGCGTAGGATTTTTTTGAAATTACCGCGTTCCCCAACAGAAAGGGCATGGGTCCCATGGCTCTCTTTCTCTACCATGTTTTCTAGCAACAAAGTCTTTCTTATCATAACGTTGATTCTTTGATTGTGGGTTATCAAGATCAATAGCAGGTTCACTCTCTACATCATTATTATTACTAGGTTGAGCATCAACATGAACATAATTATTAACATTACACTGGTACGCGTCGGTCCTAAGCAAACAGTTCTTAACCCCTTTCCGCGACGGCATTCAGAACCGTCGCCAAGTGAGTGTGGGCGATAGGGTGGGGGGGCGTTCCTTCCCACACGACCCAGAAACCGTTGGGGATATGCCCTCCTGGCACACATGCTCGGCAAAATGAGGTCGTCTGCGACCGGCGAGCACTCAAATACAGAAATACATACAGTAGTGCTAAAAATACAATTATACAAGCGAAATCATTTCCGGTCGTAAGTACATCCCACACAGTCAATCACCAATAAACGTTTATGTTCGTATATATGATCGATTGTAAGTACACTGGGATATTTCGCCCGAACTGCGAGTGTTGTGCTCCCCACAGGGACTAGGCGACGACAACTATGCTCAGCTATATCTAGGTAACACAAATTATGGGAATGGTTGCAGGAAAATAAGCCTACACTATCTAAGACTGTTATGGAAAATCGCCGACAAACAAATATATGACAGAATATAATTGTTTCACATCAAGCACACACATATATGTATTTCCAACAAGATTACATGACAGAAATACGAAACAACATG
>NC_041392.1:592001399-592054585 GCF_002162155.2 Triticum dicoccoides | reverse complement strand
ATGAACATCTATGTCATGGGTACTAGAGCTAAAACAGGGAGTGAAAACTGAACATCAAATAAACTGGAGCAAAGTTACTAGTACGGGACAGATCACAATAGATGGCAAGAAAAAAATGCACAAGGCTAAACATACACATACACTGGCAGAGTACTAATCAAAGTATTACATATCATAATTTTACAGAAATTTAGTGTTCAGAACAATACACAAGTTCACCTAGCAGTTTACAGAATTTTGCAAGAAGTAAAGAGAGAAGAGAAGCGGCAGTAGTTTGGGTTCAGAGAAGAAGACAACAGCAAGAGGCGTGGGCAAGAAGGGAGCAGCAGTAGTAGGTTGAGAGAAGTGGAGCAGCAGTTTGGAGAAGGAAGAGCAGCAGCGGGTGAGGGAGATTCAGAGCAGCAGCAAGGCGATGGAGAGAGGGAGTAGTAGCAGCAGGAGGTCGAGGGGAAGAAGAAGCAGGGGCGAAACAAGAAAGAAGCAGTAGCTGGGTTGAGGAAGAGGAAGCAGCAGCAGGAGGTTGGAGAAGGAAGAGCAGTAGCTTGGGTGCAAGAAGAGTAGCAGGGGCGCATAGGAAGAAGGAGCAGCAGCAGGTTGCGTGGAAGAAGGAGCAGCAGCAGGGGACGTTGAGAGAGAAGAGGAGCAAGATCGGGGCAACAAAGAGGAGAGAGGCGCTTGGTGCTGATGGCGGCAGTGGCTGGATGGTTCGAGGCGCTGATGGCGGATGTGGTGGTAGGAGGTGGTGTTGTGAAGCGGATGGTGAAGATGGATGGCGCCCCTACCACGCCGGCCTGGCCGTGGCGGCGGCCGGAGGTGGACAAGGAGGCTGGTGGAGAAGGAGATGTAGCCAGGCCCGAGGGGAATTGGAGATGAACTTGGGATTTTGACCCCTCGATCCAATCTGCCCATTTGCACAATGGCCCTCCTGCTTCCTTCTTTCTTTGCAAGAACATCCCTCTCTTCTCTAGTTAGCCCCTGGTTACTTTGTTTCTTCTTGCACAAGTCCATTCTTCCTCCTCTTCTTCGTTCTCTTAGCCACTAGTCCCGATCTTGAAGTTTATAGTGCCTTTGCGCACTTTTCTGCAAAAGAGACACAATGGCTAGTAAATGATTCCTTTAAATGATTTTCATTCAAACATGCAATAGTTCATAGCAAGAAGTGAATGAATATATCTCAATAAACCGCATATTTGAGTGACAAAAGATGTATACGAAATGTTCTTATCAAGTTCCCCCACACTTAAATCTTTGCTTGTCCTCAAGCAAAGGAATATGACAAGAGCAAGATAGTGAATAGTGAACTGACTACAGAATGTCAAGTGAAGTAGGTCTCTAAATAGTGCATGCTTCAGACTTAGTTAGTGAAAATTAATGGCTAGAGTGCTACAAAACAGTAGGATACTAGCAGACTTGACCATTTTAAACTTCTACAATGATAAAAGAAGATTAGCAAGTTGAAATGCTGATTGTGCCAAAAGGTTCCTAAAGAGAGCATGATCCCAAAAACAAAAAGAACTTAAACTTGTGATCAGATCACTTATTACCAGGAACAAAACACCGTAGTTGAAATCACTTATTGTATTTGAAGAAAGTAATGATAATATTTTGTCGATCTCACCAAAGGAACATACCACCGATCCCGAGAACAAGGTATACACCTGGCTCGACCAATTATTAGTTAGTTTTTTTGTTTGTCTCCCCAAAGGAACATACCACCGATGTAGAGAACATGGTATACACCTGGTTCGACAATTACAATTTTATTAATAATTACTGCCCGAGCTAACCCGATTTCACATGCCACCGTTCCAAGGAACATGACATGCTACTGTAGGTAGTCAGACTTATTCATTCATTATAAGATATACCTTTTTTACTTTTCAAATGAACAAAAACAAGAATCATCACTCATCCATGTCTGGTTCACATACTACCGATCTAGGGAACATAGCATGCTAATCCATAGTGGTTAGGTGATTGCTCTCAATGGGAACACACTTAGCACAAATTCAGCATCTGACACTTGATGATCTAGGTGTATCAAAGTAAATGCAGAAAATGATGAAGTTTTCTAGTGTACTAGGGATTTGAGCACTCAAAACTAATAACCTTCACTAATTACAGCAAAGCATGCAGAATGTAGATCACTAGTTTACAAGGCATTCACAAATCAGTTTACAAATTCACATCAAGCACCATATGTCAAAGGTAAAATTCAATGGGACAACGTTTAAGAAATGGCTCAAGCAACCCAAATAGCAATTGATTTCAACATGTATCAATGGATGATATATTCATATTGTGGACATGAAACAGCTCACCGGGTTTTGATCATGTCACTCACTCGATCATCTCACATCCACTTGCATTGCGACTCCTCTCCTTTTTCTTCCTCGTGCACGCTCCAGCTCCTCTCTTCCATATGTGTGCCCCATTGCTTCCCCTCATCGCCATGCTCTGACTCCACCGGGATCCCAAGGGATGTCACCTCGAACCTGGTCAACATATATTGATACGTGCACAAGCAAAAACCTGAAATAGGACTCACACAAACAACAACTACGAGTGATAGGGTCGATGCCCTCTAAGTCGTCAATCAAGAATCCAGTTATATAAACATATGAATATAGAACATGTCGACTATGATAGGAATCAACAAGCTCAATACTAGCATTAAGATGATATTTATCATTAAGCATAGGTTTGGCATGAGGAAAATAAGTGTGATCATCATTAATATGAGCAATGCCACCAACAGTATATGTATCATCATATCCAAGCAAACACTTCTTCAAATCTACCTTAAGTGATATATAGCATCATGTAAAGCAAGGTAGAATCAAACAAAACATAATGGGACATGTCATTAAGAGGATTGAATGAACCTGAGACATCACGCTCTTGTATGACAATAGGCAGATGAATCTCAGGTTCTTCATCTTCATCTACATCAGCTTCTTTTACTTCTTCGGGAGAGATAGACATTGGATCTTGAACTTGTTCACTTGGGTATTCGAGCTCTTGGTCATCTTGTTCCTTGTATTCTAGTTCATCTTCAATCCGAGGTATCTCTTCCTCTGTGCTCTTGCTATCTTGCTCAGCTGGATGTGACGGTGTTGGAACCTCACACACCTCAAGGGATATCCCAGAAACACTCAGATCAAGGAGGGATGAGATAGTGCACCTGACATTGATATTCTTCTCAATTTTCCTTACTTCTTCCACTAGCTCTTTTCCACTCTTGATCTTCTTCATTTCCTCTAGTATCACCGGCCTAATTGGATCATCTTCAGCACTCCAAGTGAACTCGAGACTAAGCAATGTGAGGTTGTCTATATCATCAAAGTCATCTTGTGTGTGCACTTGCACATGAGATTGCACGACAGGTGCTGGAATTGTTGGTTGACCAAATGGAGGACCATTTAACTCGATTGGAAACATCTCTTGGTCCCGAGGTATATGAGTAGGAGGTGAATAAAATTGTTGTGGTGCATAGTTGTTGCTCTCTTCTTCATACCTAAATCCCTGCATATGATTACTAGAAGCAAACGGTGAGATCTCAGGGTTGTTGCTCCTATATGACATATTCTAGTTTTCAGGCCACCCATATGAGTAATTGTTTTGGTACTAGGCTGTGGGGCGAAGCTCATGCCATAACAATCGGGAGGGTGAGAGTAACCACGCCGACATTCAGCGGGTGAATGGCCCTGAAATCCACAAATATGGCATGTAGGAGCAACATAAGGATGGCCTCTAGAATAAGGATCATAAGAGCTATGCCTATCCTCAAAAACTACTTCTCGCTGCCGAGCTAAATCATCTAATCGATGGGAAATCTTACTTATCAGTTCTTGAATACTTTCCGTGCTGTTTGTAGTGTTGCTCACATATCCTTGGTGTTCTGAGTAATATGCCATAATCGAGAAGATAGTTCTAACCTGCAAAACAAACAAGAAAAAGAAGAGAAAATAACTAGAACAGTGGTTAGGGGTTAGATATATATATCACATATAAATGTCACGAAAAGAAAACAAGAAACCTAGTCTATAGCCTAACACAATCACTCGACGCTAGTCCCTGGCAACGGCGCCAAAATGATCAATTGTAAGTATAGTGGAATATTTCGCCCGAACTGAGAGTGTCGTGTTCCCCACAGGGACTAGGCGACGACGACTATGCTCAGCTAAATCTAGGTAACACAAATTATGGGAATGATTGTGGGAAAATAAGCCTACACTATCTAAGACTGTTATGGAAAATCGCCGACAAACAAATATATGACAGAATATAATTGTTTCACATCAAGCACACACATATATGTATTTCCAACAAGATTACATGACAGAAATACGAAACAACATGATATATATATATATACCTACTATTAAAGGGAATACGTATTCTTGGTTTGGTTTAGTCCAACTATTAAAGGGAATAGATATTCTTGGTTTGGTTCAGTCCTTTTCAATTTCGATGGGCCTTTTATGGGCTTCGTAGAGTCCGTGAAAAATAATTAGGTCAAAATTAACATTATGGGAATTTAAACAGGACCTCCTGTCTGGATCTTCGATGCAACAACCTATGCGTCATTCACATTTACTAAATCCCAACTCGCTCTAAATATATGAGTGACAGTCCTCGTGTTTAAGCAAATGAGCTAATTAAAGAAAGAATTGTGGACTTAAATAAAATATTTAAACGGATGTGGCTAATAAAAAAAGGACTTTGGGTAAACTGGTGGACTAATTAAAAGAAAGATTGTGGTCTTAATAAATAGAATTTTCAAATAGATGAGGCTAATTAAAGGAAGGACTTGAGGTAAAAAGGTAGGATAGTAAAGAAGGCTATGTATGCTTCAATGTGTTGGGGATATTAAATTAGAGAAGGAAGGATTTGATTCCCGACTAAAACGGTTGAGGACATCACGGTAACTAAAGGAAGGATTATACTTAGATGGAATCAGTGGGAGATTATGCCCAACAAAGAAAATATGAACACGGCTAAATTGCATCGTATTTTTTATGTTCATTTTGTAGAAGGAGGGTTGAAGCATTTTTTCATAGTGAATCCGGTGCTGTGGGACATTATACTTGCACAAAACATTAATTTTTCCCATTGCAACGCACAGGCATATGTGCTAGTATATATATATATATATATATATATATATATATATATATATATATATATATCACGAACATCTATGTCACGGGTACTAGAGCTAAAACAGGGACTGAAAACTGAACATCAAATAAACTGGAGCAAAGTTACTAGTACGGGACAGATCACAATAGATGGCAAGAAACAAATGCACAAGGCTAAACATACACATACACTGGCAGAGTACTAATCAAAGTATTACATATCATAATTTTACAGAAATTTAGTGTTCAGAACAATACACAAGTTCACCTAGCAGTTTACAGAATTTTGCAAGAAGTAAAGAGAGAAGAGAAGCAGCAGCAGTTTGGGTTCAGAGAAGAAGACAACAACAAGAGGCGTGGGCAAGAAGAGAGCAGCAGTAGCAGGTTGAGAGAAGTGGAGCAGCAGTTTGGAGAAGGAAGAGCAGCAGCGGGTGAGGGAGATTCAGAGAAGCAACAAGGCGATGGAGAGAGGGAGTAGTAGCAGCAGGAGGTCGAGGGGAAGAAGAAGCAGGGGCGAAGCAAGAAAGAAGCAGCAGCTTGGTTGAGGAAGAGGAAGCAGCAGCAGGAGGTTGGAGAAGGAAGAGCAGTAGCTTGGGTGCAAGAAGAGTAGCAGGGGCGCATAGGAAGAAGGAGCAGCAGCAGGTTGCATGGAAGAAGGAGCAGCAGCAGGGGACGTTGAGAGAGAAGAGGAGCAAGATCGGGGCAGCAAGGAGGAGAGAGGTGCTTGGTGCTGATGGCGGCAGTGGCTGGATGGTTCAAGGTGCTGATGATGGATGTAGTGGTAGGAGGTGGTGTTGTGAAGCGGGTGGTGAAGATGGATGGCGCACCTACCACGCCGGCCTGGCCGTGGCGGCGGCCGGAGGTGGAGAAGGAGGCTGGGGGAGAAGGAGATGTAGCCAGGCCCGAGGGGAATTGGAGATGGACTAGGGATTTTGACCCCTCGATCCAATCTGCCCATTTGCATAATGGCCCTCCTGCTTCCTTCTTTCTTTGCAAGAACATCCCTCTCTTCTCTAGTTAGCCCCTGGTTACTTTGTTTCTTCTCGCACAAGTCCATTCTTCTTCCTCTTCTTCGTTCTCTTAGCCACTAGTCCCGATCTTGAAGCTTATAGTGCCTTTGCGCACTTTTCTGCAAAAGAGACACAATGACTAGTAAATGATTCCTTTAAATGATTTTCGTTCAAACATGCAACAGTTCATAGCAAGAAGTGAATGAATATATCTCAATAAACCACATATTTGAGTGACAAAAGATGTATATGAAATGTGCTTATCAATATACATCCCACACAGTCACTACAAGGAAAACGTTTGCGTAAGGTGGCGTAACACAAACAGTTTTGAAGAGAATGTCATGTGTGATTGTTCATTGATCCAACACGGTTTGTGTCCTAGAAACTGTGTGCGTTGCCCGAGGTTATCGCCCATGGTGTTTTCTCATTAACCGTTTGCAATAGGAAAACCCAATTAGCAAGCTAATTGGCCAATTAGCGGGCTAATTGCCCTATTATTAATAATCCATTTACTAATCTAATTGACATTCATATTAAGCACATAATATATTCCATTTCCATGTTAAGGAAGCAGAATTTCATAATTGAAATACATTGGAGTACAACATGATATAGCTTCAGCACTCAGCTACCCCATTACACAACTGCACCAGCAGCAAGTTTCACATGCAACATCTAGAACCTTCCGAAATTAGCATCATAGATGGTACATAGAGAGATGCATCTCATCTGGAAAACTGCTGAAGAGAAAGGTGATTATTGAGCCTTCATTCATGTTGAAGGTCTTTGCAACTTTAGGCCAGCGCCTGTGGATGATTGACCGTCCATCCTTCGACCTCTTCAGGAACACTTCAATATTAAACCGTGGTTGTTGTATGAAAAATTTCCTCGCCTCTTGAACACAGAGGTGGTTTGAGAGGTAATCATCAGTGAACACTGAAAACAAGGATGTGCATAAATATCTTCTTTATATTGAAAACGGGGCAAAGGAATAAAAAAAGGCAAGGTATAACAGTTAGTACCATCTTATAAACCTCAGTGCTTCCCATTGTTTTCCTGCAACACATATAAGGTAGTTAGTCATCAGGTTAAGTAAGGGTTCGCATGCTATCAGTAAAATATGTTGATGAAAAATAAGCACATTGCAGATTCATCAGATTAATTCAAGCCACATGGAAAACCTATTTATCCAAACCAAGCATGATGAAGAACTAGGAAATCTAGCACTTGTATATGTTTCTCATGTATTAAGTGAAGCCAAATTCGATTTATTCCTAACATGGTATAGAATAACAGAATGCAGCCACAACAATTGAACATCACATTGTAGAATTGAACCAAGCAGTTAACTAAACACCACAACAAATGAACCAAACCTTAACTGAGTAGCACTTTGCACAATATAACATACTCCTAATAGAAGCTCAGACAGGTAACCAAACCAAGCATGCTTCACAACTTGGAAATATAGCAATTGTATTTGTTTCTCACGTATTTAGTATAGCCAAATTTGATTTATTCCTCACATGGTATACAATAACAAAATGCAGCCACAGCAATTGAACATCGCATTGCAGAATTGAACCAAGCAGTTAACTAAACACCACAACAAGTGAACCAAGCCACAACAAATGAACCAAGCAGTTAACTAAACACCAATTGAACAATATAATATACTCCTAGTAGAAGATCAGACAGTTAACCAAACCAAGCATGCTTAACAACTTGGAAATATTGCACCCCGAAGAATTGAACATCACATTTGCAGAATTGAACCAAGCAGTTAATTGAACACCAAATTGCACGGCATAATGAACATATACACTATAGCAGAAGACTACATGGTAAAAGTAGATAGCACAATTCATTAGAATTTGTTAAGGAAAGGCAGTAGCTAGCAAAATGAATATGGGTCCTTATAGTGAGCTAATAAGACAAGCTACTCCTTAGTGTCGGAGATATCGATGAGATTGTCTCCTTGGACATGGAAGATGGCGAGGCCTCCGCATCGTGGGTGCCCTCGTTGTAGTGGTGAGTTGCCTGAGCCGCTCTGGGCAACAACCTGTTAGCTCTCGAGATGAGGTAAGCACGTGCACGCTGAGAAAACACCTTGTAGTCTTTGTCGAAGGCATCGACGGTGGCCTCGAGAAAATGCCACGAACTGTCGTTTAAAGTAGCCAACCGCGTCACAGCATCTGAGGGAGTCCTGGACTAGGGGGTCTCCGGACAGCCGGACTATATCCTTTGGCCGGACTGTTGGACTATGAAGATACAAGTTTGAAGACTTCGTCCCGTGTCCGGATGGGACTCTACTTGGCGTGGAAGGCAAGCTAGGCAATACGGATATGTATATCTCCTCCTTTGTAACCGACCTTGTGTAACCCTAGCCTCCTCCGGTGTCTATATAAACCGAAGGGTTTTAGTCCGTAGGACGACAGACAATCATACCATAGGCTAGCTTTTAGGGTTTAGCCTCTTTGATCTCGTGGTAGATCAACTCTTGTACTACTCATATTATCAAGAACAATCAAGCAGGACGTAGGGTATTACCTCCATCAAGAGGGCCCGAACCTGGATAAACATCATGTCCCCTGCCTCCTGTTACCATCCGCCTTAGACGCACAATTCTGGACCCCCTACCTGAGATCCGTCGGTTTTGACACCGACATTGGTGCTTTCATTGAGAGTTCCACTGTGTCATCACCATAAGGCTTGATGGCTCCTTCGATCATCGCTAGTGATGCGGTCCAGGGTGAGGCCTTCCTCCCCGGACAGATCTTCGTATTCAGCGGCTTTGCACTGCGGGCCAATTCGCTTGGCCATCTGGAGCAAATCGAAAGCTACGCCCCTGGCCATCAGGTCGGATTTGGAAACTTGAACTACATGACCGACATCCACGGATACTTGATCTTCGACGGATTTGAGCCCATGCCGGACGCGCCGCACGGTCGCAACGAGCATGACATAACTCTGCCGTCGGACAGTGTTCGGGAGATCGCATCCGCAACTACTCCGGCCGTTAGCCCGGAGCAAATCGCGCCATCCGACGCCATGGAGGCCGCACTCTCAGTGGCGATAGAGCCAAATACTGACTTCACCCCTTACGAGAGCCGTGTCGCTGAACCACTGGATTCATCTCCGGCCACGGACTCCGAGCCGCTCACATCCGTGCCCATCGAATCCGACTGGGCGCCGATTATGGAGTTCACCTCCGCGGATATCTTTCAGCACTCACCTTTCAGAGATGTGCTAAATTCATTAAGGTCTCTCTCCCTGTCAGGAGAACCTTGGCCGAACTATGTTTGGCTAGAATGGGATGCGGACGACGAAGAAATTCGCTGCCCACCCACCACCCACTTAGTAGCCACTGTCGACGACTTAACCAACATGCTCGACTTCGACTGCGAAGACTTCGACGGTATGGATGACGAAGCCGGAGACGAATAGGAACCACCGCCCTCAGGGCGCTGGACCGCCACCTCATCATATGATATATACATGGTGGACACCCTCAAAGAAGGCAATGGCGACGAGACAGCGGAGGATGACCCCTTCAAGAAGCAACCCAAGCGCCGACGTCAGCGGCGCCATTCTAAGTCCCGCCACAACAAGAGAAGTGATACCGGCACAGGAGATAATTGCACTCCGGATAGTGCCGAAGACAACAACAATCCCCTCCAGCACGGTGTAGAGCTAGAGGACGAACAAGCTAGCCCTCCAGAGCAGACAACAGATGGAGAACCGAAGGAGGACAATTACATCCCTCCCTCCGAAGACGAGGCGAGCCTCGGCGACGACGAGTTTATCGTGCCTAAGGACCCTGTCGAGCAAGAGCGCTTCAAGCGCCGTCTTATGGCCACGGAAAATAGCCTTAAGAAAAAACAGCAACAGCTTCAAGCTGATCAAAACCTACTAGCAGATAGGTGGACCGAAGTCCTTGCGGCCGAGGAGCATGAACTCGAGCGCCCGTCCAAGAGTTACCTGTTGACACCAGATTTTGGCACGACCAAAAATTTAATTAAGATGACTTCAAATGGAGAGTACTCAAAGTAAGAAAGTTACGTATCTTCAAAAGGAGAAACTTTTATGTTTGGGCCATCGCCATCCGATCTCATCTCGAAGGCCGAAGTTGTGTTCGAAATACCGAGATTTTGTATTCAGAATACTATTCGGCTGATTACATCTGAATACTGCCTCGTATGGAAAAATGATCTACGCGGATTATCTTCGTCTCGTCAAAACGATCAATTTTGATATAAAATCATCCCAATCCGAGTTCGTATGCAAAAGTTAGAGCTATCAGAGTGCAGCCCTGTCATGAGGCGTGATGTGGCGCGCCCCACCAGACCTATGTCTGATGGGTAGCGCGAGCGAACAGGTATTTTGCGTGACTGTTTTGGCCCATAAGATGGCCTCAGATCAAAAAACGTTCAACATGAAAGTTGTTCGTCTCGTCGAAATGGTCAAGATTTCTTTTGGGCTCGTTTTCATCCGAGGTCGTTTACCACCACAAAAAAGACCCGCAAGATGCAACCAGTTTAAACCGAACAGTTTTGGAAAGTTCGGACAAAACCAATCCGAATTGGACTAGTGTTTTGGACGTGAATTAAAGCCTTTTCCTTGCACGGGAAGTCCAGCCGCCTCTTATATACCTAAGGGGTGACGGCCGATTGAACAACACACAATCAATCAAATCATCTACCACTTTTTATCTTTTATCTTTTCTCCTTAACCCTAGTTCTTCTTCCTCGTTCTTCGTCTGTTCTTCTTGTTGCAGGGCGGCAAACCTCGAGGCCCTAGGGGCAATCAGGTCGACCTAGGGCAGCCCATAGCCGCCGCGCGCCCTGACGGGGTCCTTCCCGGGCGTGTGGGGTTTCGAGTCCTCGAAAGCACCCGCTGGATTGCTTGCGTACCGCGCTTCCGGACGGGTCTCCTTCGACGTGAGCTGCGGTGCATCACCCCCGGCGTCGAGGGTACACGATGACGTGTTCGTGTGCGAACACACTTTTTGGCGACTCTGCTGGGGACGAAGTTTTGAACGGTCTCCAGCCCGTTCTTGCTACGAAGAGATCGTCATCAAGTTGCTGCAATCTACAGAGGTAATATGAATACCCGACTCCCCTTTGTAGATGCAAATAATCCATATGTTGTTGCTGGATCACCTAATGAGCATAATGTATCGGATAGCCCTAGTTTTATCAATCATGCATCTAATTATGCGGAAGGGCCGATGCAAAACAATCTTCATGCTTTAAATTCTTATGATTTTAGCAACGTACAACATATGTATCCAAACTCTCATGCATCGACAACCCCACAAATCCATATGCCGATGAACAAATCAATTTGAAACACCTCATGTTAAAATTTCCAATAGCATGCAAGAAAGTGTTTCACCTTTTTATTCATCGGCAACTAATTTGCAATATGTGAATCCAACCTTCCTGATGGATGGGAGAATTGGCCATGCTACTACTAGCTATTTGGCCTGTTACACTTAACCATCATATGCTACACCTCATGTTAATAATTTTTCAGCACCGTATGCAACTGTAGATGTTCATAATTCGGCCCCGCATCTTCATGGTCATAGCCGAATAAGTAAAAAAATTATAGGAACACATGTGCCGTCATCAAATACTGTAGCATATAATGCATACTCTACGCAATTCAAGAATTCCGGCAACACTCACGAATCATTGCCGAAAGAATTTGAAAGTATCATGGAGCAATCCCTTCCAGAAGCGGTTGTGGATGCATTAAAGAAGAGCTTGGCACAAAACAAGAGAATTAGTGCTCTTTTCCTTGAACAATATGAAAAGGGGTTGTTTCCTGATTATGCCGCAATAAAGGCTAGAGTTTTGCAGGAAGATGAAACTTCATCAATTGATAGTATTGATGAGAGAGCACATGGTTATACAACAGTGCATACACCTTCACCTTGTACCGCAACATATTATACACCAGCTACACAATTGCAAAATTTCGACAACACTAACAATTCATTGCCGAAAGATCCTAAAAGCATTGGGGGGCAAACTGATCTAGAGCGGGCTAAAATTGAGAGGGGAGTTAAAGCTTTGCGCGATAGGGTGCAAATACTTCGCCAAGAGAGAGTTGATAGGGAATTGGCTCATAGAAAAGAAGCCTTGCCAATTGATATAACTGGTGAAAAGAATGATGATTCAGAAACTAAAAGCGCTTCGGCAGAAAAAGCCGAATCAAGTAGTATATATTCTGGATCCATCAAATCCAAAGAGGCAAACATTGTTGAGAAAGGGCATGGAAAGTATAGCAAGACATCCATACTTGATTTTTTTGAAGTTAATGGAACCTACTTCCTGCCCTATGAGTTTCGTGCCATAGAAATTGACGAGCTTCAAGAACAAGAACAAGTAGCCAAAGAAAGTTTGGTGGACAAAGATCTTCAAACTAACGATGCACGAAATCAAGAAAAAGATGATGACACGGTGTTGGGGAGCTATCCGAAGGCGGAGCAAGATATTCTTCAAGTCACACCACCATCATGCTCTCCCAACATATTTGAAGAGGTATGTCTAGCAATTAATTTACCTATTTTCAGATTTGGTCATGACTTAGTTGTTGATGCATATATTAGAAAAATCTTCATAAGAAATATTGAGAGACCAATGAAGAAGGGTAATTTATTTGTTAGCAATCAGATTGTCACAAAGCATATCGGTCAACACATTGCACCATTCAGAAAGACCGATAACGAAAAATTATTGTAGCCAAGGCTTTCCGCATTGCTTTATCTAAAGCTCATATATAATTGGGTAGCTTTGCTTATTTCTTACTTGGCTTACACTTGGTCTCAATTGAGACATGTATGTTCTAACTATTTTCATTTTAGAAATTTAAAGCCAAGGTTAAAATCTTTTGAGAAAACCGATGCCAGTATAGTTTCTTATTTAAAGGCATCGGAAAAAGAATGCGAAAGAGAATTCATAGCCGAATGGGAAGATGCCAAATCTGAACCATTCGGTTGCTTAACTCCAAAGCCGTTCACAACAAGATTGGCTAGAAAACAAAAGGTATACTTTCGATTCAAACATGTGTGACCAAATCTTTGATTTCTTATTAAAAAACAATTACATAAGAATTCTTGATCACCATGTTGAGCCATCTGTCCAGGGACGAATGTATTGTAAGTTGCATGATTGATCCAAGCATAATTTTGAGGACTGCCACATGTTTCGTCAAATAGTTCAATCGACCATTGATAAATGACGATTGAAATTTGTTGAGACACCAAGAGATGACCAGTCTATTCCGATTGGTCCTGATGGCAGAAAGTTTTTGCATTGGCTGCTTCAAGCCGATCCATTTAAAGAGAAGGTAAAAACTGCAGGTGATGGTATCAAGCTTTCAAGTAAAGAAGTTGTTGAAGAGCATACTGAACATAATCTTGAGGGCGAAAATTCCATCCAAGCTACAATGGAGATGCCAATGACTGGGGGGCAGCAAGCAAATCCAATGATCGATGAAAGCAAACCAAAAGAAAACAAAGGCCAAAATAAGCGCAAGTGTAAGAGATCAAAAATCACCTTCGCTGAACTATTGGATAAATATCAAAAGAAGAGTGAAGAGAAGAATGCTTATCGGCCAAATCATGCAAAGAAACCAAGATCACCCCCAAGGCGCAAATATGAGGATCGGTATTGGCTAAGTGAGAATCTTCATGCAACATATGCATATCCTTATTTTGGGCCGCGAATGCCAATGCCGTGGATGCCTCCCTATGCTCATATAGATCCATATCCATCATGGGACAGGTATGATACAAGGGCACATTATCCATCTTATTTTAGACCATCTCACCAATATTATGCAGCTCCGAGAAGATCAACATTTGAACAATCACATGTTAAAGACCGTTTCAATCATAAGGAATCGGTCCAGAGCTCAAGGAAGAAGAAAGAGGTGGTCAAGCAAGTTTACCGTGTTAAAAGAGATGGTCGTAAGAGTGCAACTTCAGATTTGATCTCAAATGAAAAAGAGCCAATTAAAGTGTTGACATTGGCTACTAAAGGCAATGAGACGAAGCAACCAATTATTGAGAGTCAGAGTGCCAAATCTGAAGAAAAGAAGTTGAGAGTGCACAAGGCCAAAAAAGAATTGCCATTGGCCAAAACAGAATCACAGCCGAGATGCACACTCGGCTTATCGTATTGGCAAAAGAAGGAATTACAAAATCTTAGTGCACAAGAGCTGAGACAGAAGAACATGGCATGGGTTCCCAAGAGGATCAATCATAACAAGAATGATGTGCATGCTTCTACTGCAACAAGTACAATAAAAGTGAAGAAAAAGAAGAATGGAAGCAACAAACAATTAAGCCGAAGGTGTGCACCACAACATAAAAATCTTCGGTTAGCACATCATCCATTTTCTTCAATCATACCATTGATGCCTTTGCCATGGAATTCATCCATAGGTATGATCAATTACCCTCCATGGATTTATTTTGATCCATGGATGCAACATAATTTTCTATATCATGATAGGGTATTACCAAGTCACTATACATTTGGTTAGTTACATCTTTGTTGCTAATACAAAGGGGCCGAAATATTTTATTGCTATTTCATTTGTTTATTTCGGCTATACATACTTTGGTGGGTGAATTCTACATGGACCTCATAGTAATCTCCAACATTTATCTATCGCCCTAAGAATATATCTAACAATGGCCGGTGTGGTATTCTAACATCGTCCTTAGTTTGAGTAGAGATTGAGATAAGTGCTTGCAAAGGAATTTGTCAAATTGATGCCATTAAAGATATTATGCATAGACCAATTCACCAAAATTTCAAAGTGAACTTATGTTTTGATTGGGTGTGCTTTGGCTTATTAGTTTTCAGAATTTATGTAAGGCCAAATCATGGTTGATTTTATTATTGAGCATCATATTGACATCATTCATAATATTGATTTTAGCTTGATCTCTCTAGTACCATGGAGACTATATATTGATGGTTAAATTTTTAGAAATGGCCAAGGTGTTGGTGTTGTTTTATATATCTCCTTATGGTGCTATTTTGTGAAGCCTCATGCCGCTTAAAATATTTTTTGCACAATGATCAAAGACGAATATGCATCGCCATTTGGATTGGAGCTTTGCCTTGCTATAGGTGCTATACATATTGAGGCTTCCGATGATTCGTTATTAGTAGTGAAACAAATATCCAAGGGTTATCAATGTTTTGACGAATCACTTATAGTTTATCTTTTGGTATGTCTAGATACAAGCTTTACCTTGGGTTGCTTTAAAATTGTTCATATATCTAGACATGACAATTCGAAAGAGTTGGCACAACAAGCATCCGGCTACCATGTCTGTCATGGTGTATTGCACATCTATCAATAGACGATGCTTATTCTTGCCAACATAGGTAAGGCCGAATTGGAGCTCACCACCTCGGCCACTAATGAAACTTTTATGCAGGCAAAGCAAGGACTGGAGGAAGTTCATTCTTGATTATCTGCAAAGTCCTAGCAAAAGGGTGAATAATATGGTTCGGAGGATGGCTTTGAGATACATATCTATGGAACCTTATCATCAGATTATATAAATTGAGAAGTTTTCACCCAAGTTGCATCAAGAGGTTCAACTAAGCAACGACCGATATATGACTATCGTCCCAAGCAAAGACATGGCCGATAAATAACTATCGCCCTTAGCATAAACATGTACGATACATAATTATCGCCCTGACAAATACAAATGGCCGATGGAGTGTTTATATCGTCCTTAGAACAAATACATTGCAAATTATTTTTCGGCACACAAGTTTTGCCGAAAAACAGGGGGCATGTGTTGACACCAGATTTTGGCATGACCAAAAAATTTAATTAAGATGACTTCAAATGGAGAGTGCTCAAAGTAAGAAAGTTATGTATCGTGAAAAGGAGAAACTTTGATGTTTGGGCCATCGCCATCCGATCTCATCTCGAAGGCCGAAGTTGTGTTCGAAATACCGAGATTTTGTATTCAGAACACTATTCGGCTGATTACACCTGAAGACTGCCTCGTATGGAAAAATGATCTACGCAGATTATCTTCATCTTGTCGAAACGATCAATTTTGATATAAAAATCATCCCAATCCGAGTTTGTATGCAAAAGTTAGAGCTATCGGAGTGCAGCCCTGTCATGAGGCGTGATGTGGCGCGCCCCACCAGATGGGTAGCGCGAGCGAACATGTGTTTTGCGTGACCGTTTTGGCCCATAAGATGTCCTCAGATAAAAAACGTTCAACATGGAAGTTGTTCGTCTCGTCAAAACGGTCAAGATTGCTTTTAGGCTCGTTTCCATCCGAGGTCGTTTACCACCACCAAAAAGACCCGCAAGGTGCAGCCAGTTTAAACCAAACAGTTTTGGAAAGTTCGGACAACACCAATCCGAATTGGACTAGCGTTTTGGACGTGAATTGAAGCCTTTTTCTTGCACGAGAAGTCTAGCCGCCTCTTATATACCTAAGGGGGTGACGGCCGATTGAAAAACACACAATCAATCAAATCATCTACCACTTTTTATCTTTTATCTTTTCTCCTTAACCCTAGTTCTTCTTCTTCCTCGTTCTTCGTCTGGTCTTCTTATTGCAGGGCGGCGAACCTCGAGGCCCTAGGGGCGATCAGGTCGACCTAGGGCAGCCCATAGCCGCCGCGCGCCCTGACGGGGTCCCTCCCGGGCGTGTGGGGTTTCGGGTCCTCAAAAGCACCCGCTGGATTGCTTGCGTACCGCGCTTCCGGATGGGTCTCCTTCGACGTGAGCTGCGGTGCATCACCCCTGGTGTCGAGGGTACACGGTGACGTGTTCGTGTGCGAACATTGCCCAAAACGCAGGTTGCTGCCTCACCTCGAGGAGGAAGCATTGAAACCTCATTCACCAGCATACGATGCGACTGACCGGCCACTACGCGGCAGAGCCAGAGAGGCATTTCAGCCTAAAGTTCAGACTGCACCCTGTCGCCACTCAGTCAAAAAAATTAAGGCCTAGGGCAACACAGAGGACCTGCGCGACATCTTGGACAATAAGGCAAAAATCGCAAGGTTAATATACGGGACACGGGCACGTGCGCCCACACGAGACGACGATCGTCGCGTCGGATATACCAAGAGTAAATCCGGTCGGGCTGAATACAGCAAACAAGACTCCTACGAACTACGTGGGGATATAGCCCGGCACAGAGGTGCCGCACACCCCTTATGCTTCACTAATGAAGTTATGAAACATGAATTCCCGGAGGGTTTCAAACCCGTAAATATCGAATCATACGATGGCACAACAGATCCCGCTGTATGGATTGAGGATTTCCTCCTTCATATCCACATGGCTCGCGGTGATGATCTACATGCCATCAAGTACCTCCCACTAAAACTCAAAGGACCAGCTCGGCATTGGCTGAATAGCTTGCCAGCAGATTTCGTCCGCAGTTGGGAGGATCTGGAAGACACATTTCTTGACAACTTCCATGACACTAATGTGCGGCCACCGGATGCCGATGACTTGAGCCACATAACCCAGCAGCCAGGGGAATCAGCCAGAAAATTCTGGACACGGTTCCTGACTAAGAAAAATCAAATTGTAGACTGTCCGGATGCAAAGGCCATAGCGGCATGCAAGCATAACATCCGGGACGAATGGCTCGCCCGCCACCTCGGCCAGGAGAAGCCAAAATCTATGGCAGCCCTCACAACACTCATGACCCGCTTTTGCACGGGCGAGGACAGCTGGCTGGCTCGCAGCAACAACACATTAAAGAATCCGGATACCTCGAATACCAAAGATGTTAACGGTAGGCAGCATCGTAATAGACCAAAGCGCCGCAATAACGGCGATAACACCGAAGATATGGCAGTCAATGCTGGATTCAGAGGCTCTAGATCCGGTCAGCGGAAAAAGCCATTCAAAAGAAATACTCCGGCTCCGTCCAGTCTGGATCGCATACTGGATCGCTCGTGTCAAATCCACGGCACCCCCGACAAGCCAGCCAATCACACCAACAAAGAATGCTGGGTGTTCAAGCAGACCGACAAGTTAAATGCCAAAAACAAGGACAAGGAGCTGCAGAGCGATGATGATGAGGAGCCCCGGCCTCCGAACACAAGAGGACAGAAGGGCTTTCCCCCACAAGTGAAGATGCTGAACATGATATACGCAACCCACATTCACAAGAGGGAGCGGAAGCATGCACTGAGGGACGTCTATGCGATGGAGCCCGTCGCTCCAAAGTTCAACCCATGGTCTGCTTGCCCGATCACCTTCGATAGCAGGGATCACCCCACTAGCATCCGTCATGGCGGATCCGCCGCACTGGTCCTAGACCCCATCATTGATGGATTTCACCCCACTTGAGTCCTTATGGATGGCGACAGCAGCCTGAACCTGCTTTATCAGGATACAGTGCGAAAAATGGGTATCGATCCCTCGAGGATCAAACCCAGCAAAACCACCTTTAAAGGCGTCATCCCAGGTGTAGAGGCCCATTACACAGGCTCAATCACACTGGAAGTGGTCTTCGGATCACCGGATAACTTCCGAAGCGAAGAGTTAATCTTCGACATCGTCCCTTTTTGCAGTGGCTATCATGCACTGCTCGGACGGACAACATTTGCAAAATTCAATGTATTGCCGCATTACGTATACCTCAAGCTCAAGATGCTAGGACCTCGCGGGGTCATAACAGTAAATGGAAACACAGAACACTCACTCTGTACGGAAGAGCACACTGCGGCCCTTGCAGCAGAGGCACAAAGCAGCCTGTTCAGGCAAACCACTCATTCGGCGTCACGGCCCCCAGACACCTTCAAGCGAGTCCGGAACAAGCTGCAATAGGATCGCCTGGCATGATCAGAGCTCGCCTAGCAATTTGGCCCCCGTCCCAGTCCCAGTGAAGCGACGAAATCCGTGCCGCGCGTACATAACTAGGCATTAAAAATACCATGGACATAGGTGGGGGCACGATCAGGACACACCCCGCATTGTGGCTTAACCACACTAGGGGCTGTATACCTTCGACATTCCTCTTCTCTTATAGGGCCTAACTCTCTGGAAGCCCTTTCCGGCAGTACGATTGCCGGACACTTTCCGGAAGCAACAACCAAGGCGGCAAGAAGCTAAGATGAACACAGGAACCGCCAGGTGGTCTCTAGTAATAATTGATATACTTGCTTTTCACTATTTTATGCGTAGCTTACCCTGGGATAGGACATTTCGAATTGTCCTACTTTATGCTTCTTGCACTACTTGTACCAAGTACGCTTCGACGTATCATTTAAATAACAATGCATATAATTAATCTATCATTGCATTATTTAAGTTTTTCTCTTTCTCTTATATGTCCATTTACGACAATCCGCACCCGCACGTGCGGGTACGGTCAGTTCGCCAGGGGTCCTCGTTTACCCCATAACACGGTGCAAGAAGTCCGAACACTTTCGACAGTGCGGCACCCCAAACTTATAGCATTATATGCATCAACTCCGAATCCTGTCTTTGGTCAAATGTTGGTTGCCCGGCTCCCACACTTTGGTACCTTACGTTCCGCTATATCAGCTAAGGTAGCGGTGGGAGAACTACTGCGATTGTGTCCCGGTTCTTCTGGACGAGCACCTCAGTAGAGAAAGCCAAAAACTGACTGTCATGATAAGGCGAGAGACTGGCTGCTGTTCGAGAGGTCTCAAGTCTTTAAAGACTTTTTCCGCTTCGGGTGAGGAGTCGGCCTTGTCCGTCTTAGGCGTGTATAGTGCCCCAAATTCGGCCATCCGAATACCAGGGGCTTCGCCAAAAATTTAAAATCATAGACTTCTATGGCTAAGTGAGAGTGATAAAGCATTATAGTCCAATTGCCTGGTTCGTTGCGCTGAACACCTCCCTTGAAGGACCCAAAATTGGGGTAAAGAGTGTTCAGATTTATCCCGAACACCCTAGTACTAGTTACATGGGGGTAGAAGCCGACGACTGGCCAACTCTCAGTTTTTATAAAAGGCCGCACAGAAGGTAATATTTTAAATTAAGAAAGCATCGCATGGCGCAAACGAACTCGTTTAATATTACAGGATCACATGGGCATGTTCATTCAAAAATTACATCCTTGGCACACTCACATGCCACTAAGCGGGAACCCTTCAGGACACTCTCATAATAATTCTTGGGGCAGCGATGCTCCTTGCCCTCCGGCGGCCCCTCCTTCACCAGCTTCACGGCGTCTAGCTTTGCCCAGTGCACCTTCGCCCAGGCAAAAGCCCTGCGTGCACCCTCGATGTAGACGGACCGCTTGATGACTTCAAGCCGTGGGCAGGCTTCCACTAGCCACCTCACCAAGCCGAAGTAGCTGCCGGACAGGGGCTCGCCAGGCCACATCCATACTATAAGGCCCCTCATGGCCTGTTCGGCTGCCTTGTGAAGCTCGACCAACTGCTTCAGCCGGTCGCTCAAGGGCACGGGGTTTTCGGTCCCAGTATACTGAGACCAGAACAACTTCTCCATTGAGCTCCTCTCCTCAGCCCGGTAAAACTCCGCGGCATCCAGTACACTGCGGGGAAGATCTGCAAACGCTCCTGGAGAGCTCCAAACTCGGGTAAGAAAAAGGAAAGTCTCCTTCACATGCTTGCTTTGCATATTGAATGCCTTACCCGCTGCTATCTTCTTCACCGCGTCAATCTCCTGAAGGGCCTTGTGGGCTTCGTCCTTGGTGCTCCGGACGCTTTCAAGCGCCTGCGCGAGCTCGGACTCTCGCGTCTTGGAGTTAAGCTCCAAGGACTCGTGCTTTTTGGCAAGAGCCTCGAGCTCTTGCTGCACGTCGCCTACTCGGGCTTCCTGTTTCTCCCGTTCAGTGCGTTCTTTGGCCGCTTTGTCTTCGGCCTTGCACAACGCCTTCCTCAGGGTCTCCACCTCGGTCGTGGCCCCTGACAAATTCATGATGATCCTATTACTTCACACCCGAACTTCTTTTTAACTATATAGACATGGGTATATCTTACTTTTGCTCTCTTCGAGCTGCCTCTTGGTAAGGCCGAGCTCGTCCTCGGACCGCTTCAGGGCCTGCTTCAGCGCAGAGACCTCCGCAGTATGTGTGGCAGCGGCCAGCAGTGAAGCCTGCACATACACATAGACATACTCTAATTAGACTCCTGAGTTATCATTTGATCCTCTATTCGGGTTTTCTTCGCGAACACCGAACAGAGCATCAGGGGCTACTATCTATGCGGTAATATTTTCTTATATTTTGATTGCTTACCTTAAAGCCTGTTAGGAGGCTGGCGCAAGCTTCGGCCAGTCAGTTTTTGGCGGACTGAACCTTCTCGACCACCGCACTCATGATAGTGCGGTGCTCTTCTTCGATGGAAGCGCTGCGAAGCGCTTCTAGCAGGTTGTCTGGTGCCTCTGGTTGGACAGAGGACACCGGCACAGATGGTTGGCCCCCTTTGACGGGGGACCGCCTATCGGAGTCTGGAACCATCGAAGGTTCCGGCGCAGTGTCCGACTGGGGCCCGAACTCGAAGCCTGTAGGAGCCTCGCTCCCTTGGTACCCAGGGTCCGGGAAGCCGCTGTCAGGCGCCCCCATGACCACCTCCCCTTGGCTCGGTGCCTTTTGAGACAACACCTCGGCGTTGTCCGTAGGGCGAGGGGTGGAAGCAGTCGGAAGAGAACCGCTGTTCATATCCGATGAGTCCAAAGAGCCGCGCGACGAAGGTACGTCGAGATGAGCTCGGGACGGACTACATAATCATGTTCGACATGAGGGCAGGCAGTACAATAAAACATACCATGAAGTACTATGGCATCCGGACACTTACGATTTCGCCAGGGGCTTGACCCGGGGTAGCCACTCGTCGCCGCAGTCGGCGGCCGTCGTGGCGCAGTCCGGAGGGAGGGTCCTTCCCTTCTTGGACCCTTCGGCCTCCCCGGATGGGTCGGCCTTCCTTTTCTTGTCTCCCCCGGCTGGGGGGGGGGAGAACTTTTCTCCTCCTCCTCGTTTCCGTGGGAGGAGTGCGCGTCGGAGTAATTGTCCGATGACTCCGATACAACCTTGCGCCGGAGACCCTTTCGGGTCCCCGCGACCTTCTTCTTGGTCTTCTTTTCCGGCACCTCGTAGGGTGCCGGAGTCAGTATCTTCGTCAGAAGAGCGTCTGCAGGATCTTCGGGCAGCGGGGCTGGGCTATCAAGCTGCTCCGCCGTCTCTATCCAGTCTTGTTAATGACATGGAAGTTCAGATCCTACACACAACTAAACCAGGGCAAATAAATATGCTGAGAGATATAGAAACCTACCGGATTGGCGCGGTGCTTTGCGCTGAGTCCGCGGTCCTCGGTGAGGGAGGGAGGCATCTCGACGCTCTTGAACAACACCCTCTAGACATCCTCGTGCGTCGTGTCATAGAGCTCTCACAGCGTCTGGTGCTTGGCCGAGTCGCACTCCCACAAATTGAATGCCTGTCTTTGGCATGGAAGGATCCGGCGGAAGAGCATAACCTGGACCATATTGACAAGCTTGATTTTTCTGCTCGTCATGTTCTGGATGCAGGTCTGGAGTCCGGTCAGCTCGACCGAAGAACCCCAGGACATGCCCTTCTTTTTCCAGGAGGCGAGTCGCGTGGGGATTCCGGATCGAAATTTGGGGGCCGCCACCCAGTTGGAGTCGCGCGGCTCGGTGATGTAGAACCATCCCAATTGCCACCCTTTATGGTATCCACATAGGTGCCCTCGAGCTAGGTGACATTAGGCATCTTGCCCACCATGGCGCCTCCGCACCGTTCTTGCTGGCCTCCCACCACCTTCGGGTTGACATTGAAGGTTTTTAGCCATAGGACGAAGTGGGGCCTGATGCGGAGGAAGGCCTCACACATGACGATAAACGCTGAGATGTTGAGGATGAAATTGGGCGCCATATCATGAAAATCCAGCCCGTAGTAGAACATGAGCCCACGGACAAACGGGTGGAGAGGGAATCCCAGTCCACAGACGAAATGGGTAAGAAAAACTACCCTCTCATGGGGTTCGGGCGTTGGGACGATCTTCCCCGCATTCAGCAGCCGGTGCGCGATATCCGCAGCAAGGTATCCGACTTCCCGTAACTCTTTGATGTTCTCCTCCATGATGGAGGAGACCATCCACTTGCCTCCTGCTCCACACATGCTTGGAGTGGTTCGAGAAGAAGAACGTGAGCTTGGGCACTAGAGCTCGAGTGTGCGGGAATGGGTAAGCGAGGAGGAAGAAGGCGTGGGTGAAAAAAGTAAATCTTTGTCCCTTTTATAAGGGCGGAGAAGGCGATGTGCCTCCCCACTTGCCTAGCAAAACCGCTTATTCCCCAGGCGCCGTAATTGATGGTGTAGTTGGGTTACCCACGTCCGCATTGATGAGAATCCCGTGATAAGGGGAACACGATCTCTGCTTTGACAAGACATGTCAAGAAAACCGCCTCGCGATATGTGCGGAGCTGGTTAAGAAAAGCGGTTCGAATAGAAACCAGTCCATGACATGATGTCGTGCTGTCAAAACGTGTCAACAGATTAGATTCGTGGAAATATTATTCTCTCTACGGTGGTATGTGGAACTTATTTTGTAGGGTTGGACACTATCCTTGTATTCAAGATCTTCAATGGTGTATTCGGAGGAGGAACCCGCCTTGCAATGCCAAAGACAACACTGCGCACCGGACTCATCGTCATTGAAGCCTGGTTCAGGGGCTACTGAGGGAGTCCTGGACTAGGGGGTCTCCGGATAGCCGGACTATATCCTTTGGCCGGACTATTGGACTATGAAGATACAAGTTTGAAGACTTCGTCCCGTGTTCGGATGGGACTCTACTTGGCATGGAAGGCAAGCTAGGCAATACGGATATGTATATCTCCTCCTTTGTAACCTACCTTGTGTAACCCTAGCCTCCTCCGGTGTCTATATAAACCGGAGGGTTTTAGTCCGTAGGACAATAGACAATCATACCATAGGCTAGCTTCTAGGGTTTAGCCTCTTTGATCTTGTGGTAGATCAACTCTTGTACTACTCATATTATCAAGAACAATCAAGCAGGACGTAGGGTATTACCTCCATCAAGAGGGCCCGAACCTGGAGAAACATCGTGTCCCCTGCCTCCTGTTACCATCCGCCTTAGACGCACAGTTCGGGACCCCCTACCCGAGATCCGCCAGTTTTGACACCGACAACGTCGGCGCGCGAGGCGTCAACAGTGCCCTCGACGGCGAGGTGCTCCTCCAAGATACGGGGTCGGCACGAATGGCAGCCATCGCGACCTCATCCATGTGTGCGGTCGCGATTTGCTTCTCCACCACCAAATGCTCCTTAAGGTCCTGGCTATATTGCGTGCACCATGGCTTAGGCCGACGCTTATTTGGTGGAGGGGTCGGTGATTTGGGTGGAAGGTGTCACGCTCGCGCCGGTGGTCGGGGCATGTGGGATGTGTAAGGAGGAGGAGGATGGGGGTCGGGTGTGGATTACCTGCTTGGTTAGGCGAGGCCGAGCAGCGTGAAGGAGGGTCGCCGGTGAGGAGGCGGTGACGCTGCCAGCAAGGAGTGAAGGTTTCAACTTGAAAAGGAAGGCGGAAAGAGGGGAAATGTGGTTTTTGGTAACGGGAGGGGGCGGGGAGGTAGATATTTCCGCGGAAGCCGAAAATTTGGAATCACTTCAGCGAAAAAACTGGCACGCAAAGTGTCATCAGACATGGTCCCTTATTCAGAGCGGGCTGTGGAGTGTAGCCGTCGCACCTTCTCGCGTAAGCTGTATGCGTACTATACTCCGACGGTGCTCCAAGATATTTTGTACTGCATCTCACACGGTTGGTTATAATAAACTATGTGGGATCTACTTAATTTTTGTCTTGATTTGAATTACATAATGGGGTCACAGCAGCCATGGACGGTGTTTGAATTGCTAGACCTTTTATCTGCAGTGATCATAAACTAATTGGAATTATTCAGGGTTCCTCTGGACATTTTTATGCATTAAGTGAGTTTTCAATGCATTTATGTGCATAATTCATGAACTACATGCACATGCTCCGGTGCATATAAATTGGTTGAAAAATCAAATCTTTATCCTTGGGTGCATGCTTAGGTGCCATGCAAGAAATGGCAATGAATTTCAAACACCAGGGCACCGTTGATTGCCGGCAAAATATTGAGATGCATGGTTTTTAAATTCTAGTAAATCCAAAACTTGTCTGAAATTCATGAAACTTGGCATGCTATCATGGAGTGGCATCAACATGCCGTGGTAATTATTTTGTCCCATTTGGGGCAGGTTTGGGTATATGCTTCTCACAAACGAGAGCTTCTCACAACAAGCATGATGGTTTCGGTAGGGAACGCCCCACCTTTGGGGACGAAATGATATCCATTGCCTCTTATTGCTTTCAAAAATTTTCTCATGTCAACATAGAACAACAGGAGTGTTGTGTTATTTTTTGTGAATTTTCGGGGTTCGTTTGGACATTTTTATGCATTAACTAAGTTTTCAATGCATTTATGTGCCCAATTCAAATTTGAACTACATGCACATGCTCTAGGGCATATAAATTGGTTGAAAAATCAAATCATTGTCCTTGGGTGCATGCTTAGGTCCCATGCAATAAATGGCAATGAATTTCAAACACCAGGGCATCGTTGATTGCCGGCAAAACATTGAGATGCCTGGTTTTTAAATTCTAGTAAATCCAAAACTCATCTGAAATTCATGAAACTTGGCATGCTATCATGGAGCGGCATCAACATGTTGTGGTAAATTTTTTGTCCCATTTGGGGCAGGTTTGGGTATATGCTTCTCACAAACCAGAGCTTCTCACAATAAGCATGATGGTTTCGGTAGGGAACGCCCCAACTTTGGGGGCGAAATGATATCCCTTGCCTCTTATTGCTTTCAATTTTTTTCTCGTGTCAACATAGAATAACATGAGTGTTGTGTTATTTTTTGTGATTTTTCGGGGTTCGTTTGGACATTTTTATGCATTAAGTGAGTTTTCAATGCATTTATGTGCATAATTCAAATTTGAACTACATGCACATGCTCCGGTGCATATAAATTGGTTGAAAAATCAAATCTTTTGTCCTTGGGTGCATGCTTATGTACCATGCAAGAAATGGGAATGAATGTCAAACACCCTGCCACCGTCACTCGGCCGCAAACGTTGAGATACCTGGTTTTTAAATTCTAGTAAATCCAAAACTCGCCTGAAATTCGTGAAACTTGGCATGCTATCATGGAGCGGCATCAACATGCCGTGGTAATTTTTTTGTCCCAATTGGGGCAGGTTTGGGTATATGCTTCTCACAATCCAGATCTTCTCACAACAAGCATGATGGTTTCAGATAGAACACCCGATGCAAAGTGAGAGCAGGATTTGTGCATCTCTTGAACACAAACGGTTCTTTTGGATGACCTGTGTGAACCACTCACAAACAATTTGGTGCGATTTGCATCTGTCATATTGGGTATGTTGCCATTTGCCAAACTAGAAAGATTGACATTTGTTGATCTAGTAACATTGCCATGTGCCAACTGATGTCTACTACACAACCTTCTTCTTGTAGACGTTGTTGGGCCTCCAAGTACAGAGGTTTGTAGGACAGTAGCAAATTTCCCTCAAGTGGATGACCTAAGGTTTATCAATCCATGGGAGGCGTAGGATGAAGATGGTCTCTCTCAAACAACCCTGCAACCAAATAACAAAGAGTCTATTGTGTCCCCAACACACCCAATACAATGGTAAATTGTATAGGTGCACTAGTTCGGCGAAGAGATGGTGATACAAGTGGTATATGGATAGTAGATAATGGTTTTTGTAATCTGAAAATATAAAAACAGCAAGGTAACTAATGATAAAAGTGAGCACAAAAGGTATTGCAATGCGTCGAAACAAGGCCTAGGGTTCATACTTTCGCTAGTGCAAGTTCCCTCAACAATAATAACATAATTGGATCATATAACTATCCCTCAACATGCAACAAAGAGTCACTTCAAAGTCACTAATAGCGGAGAACAAATGAAGAGATTATGGTAGGGTACGAAACCACCTCAAAGTTATTCTTTCCAATCAACCCGTTGGGATATTCCTATAAGTGTCACAAACAGCCCTAGAGTTCGTACTAGAATAACACCTTAAGATACAAATCAACTAAAACCCTAATGTCACCTAGATACTCCAATGTCACCTCAAGTATCCATGGGTATGAGTATACGATATGCATCACACAATCTCAGATTCATCTATTCAACCAACACATAGAACCTCAAAGAGTGCCCCAAAGTTTCTACCGGAGAGTCAAGACGAAAACGTGTGCCAACCCCTATGCATAGGTTCATGGGCGGAACCCTCAAGTTGATCACCAAAACATACATCAAGTGGATCAATAGAATACCCCATTGTCACCACGGGTATCCCACGCAAGACATACATCAAGTGTTCTCAAATCCTTAAAGACTCAATCCGATAAGATAACTTCAAAGGGAAAACTCAGTCCATTACAAGAGAGTAGAGGGGGAGAAACATCATAAGATCCAACTATAATAGCAAAGCTCGCGATACATCAAGATCATACCACCTCAAGAACACGAGAGAGAGAGATCAAACACATAGCTACTGGTACATACCCTCATCCCCAAGGGAGAACTACTCCCTCCTCGTCATGGAGAGCACCGGGATGATGAAGATGGCCACAGAGAGGGATTGCGCCCTCCGGCAGGGTGCCGAAACGGGTCTAGATTGGTTTTCGGTGGCTACGGAGGCTTCTAGCAGCGGAACTCCCGATCTCTTGTGGTCTCTGGTGGTTTCAGTATTTATAGGATTTTTTGGCATAGGTCTCACGTCAGGGGGGTCTCCGAGTTGTCCACGAGGCAGGGGCCCACACCCAGGGGGGGTGGGCACGCCCCCCACCCTCGTGGGAAGCCCGGGACTCTCCTGGCCCAACTCTTTTACTCCGGGGGTCTTATTTTGGTCCATAAAAAATCGTCAAAAATGGCACGTCAATTGGACTCCGTTTGGTATTCCTTTTCTGTAAAACTCAAAAACAAGGAAAAAACAGAAACTGGCACTGGGCTCTAGGTTAATAGGTTAGTCGCAAAAATCATATAAAATAGCATATAAATGCATATAAAACATCCAAGGTTGATAATATAATAGCATGGAACAATAAAAAATTATAGATACGTTGGAGAAGTATCAGCATGCCCAAGCTTAATTCCCACTCGTCCTCG
The DNA here is from genome assembly GCF_002162155.2 of Triticum dicoccoides. Lineage (NCBI taxonomy): Eukaryota > Viridiplantae > Streptophyta > Magnoliopsida > Poales > Poaceae > Triticum > Triticum dicoccoides. The sequence goes on along the minus strand of NC_041392.1, from coordinate 592,026,196 downwards.
AGTAGGTAAATGATAAAAACAGAATTTTTGTTGTGGAATGCTACCTGTCAGTGTCAAAATCGGCGGATCTCGGGTAGGGGGTCCCGAACTGTGCCTCTAAGGCGGATGGTAAGAGGAGGCAGGGGACACGATGTTTTACCCAGGTTCTGGACCTCTTGATGGAGGTAAAACCCTACGTCCTGCTTGATTTATTCTTGATGATATGAGTATTACAAGAGTTGATCTACCACGAGATCGGAGAGGCTAAACCCTAGAAGCTAGCCTATGGTATGATTGTATGTTGTCCTACGGACTAAAACCCTCCGATTTATATAGACACCGGAAAGGGCTAGGGTTACACAAGGTCGGTTACAAAGGAGGAGATGTACATATCCGTATTGCCTAGCTTGCCTTCCATGCCAAGTAGAGTCCCATCCGGACACGAGACGAAGTCTTCAATCTTGTATCTTCATAGTCCAACAGTCCGGCGAAAGGATATAGTCCGGCTGTCCGGAGACCCCCTAATCCAGGACTCCCTCAGTAGCCCCTGAACCAGGCTTCAATGACGATGAGTCCGGCACGCAGTATTGTCTTCGGCATTGCAAGGCAGGTTCCTCCTCCGAATACACCACGGAAGAATTTGAATACAAGGATAGTGTCCGACCCTGCAAAATAAGTTCCACATACCACCATAGATAATATTTCCACTAATCTAATCTGCTGACTTGTTTTGGTAACATGACATTATGCCATGGCCCGGTGATTATTCGGACCGTTTCCTTCAACTAGCCCCGCACATAACGCGAGGCAGTTTTTTGTCACGTCTTGTCAAAGCAGAGATCGTGTCCCCCTTATTACGGGATTCTCATCAATACAGGCGTGGGTAACCCAACCGCGCCTAGGACTCCTAGATTTTAGGCAAGTCCCAAACGGCCACGAGGAGGATGCTTGATATTAACCCTCTTTATAAAGGGCCATGGTTTTTACTTTTTCCTCCCGTGCTCAATCGAATCCTTCCCCCTCCTCGAGTTCCAACACCCAAAGCCCAGGTCAGGTGCTTCGGACCTTCAATCATGTCCGGATCCAACCTCAAGGGCCGGTGGATGCCCTCCTCCGTCACGGAAGAGGATATCAAGAAGTTGAGGGAGGCAAGATACTTGACCGCCGAAGTCTCGCATCGGCTGCCCGCCCGAGGGCAGGTCGTCCCTTCTCCCTAACCCAACAAGGACGTCGTGTTCATCTCCCACTTCCTCCGAGGACTAGGCCTCACTCTGGATCCCTTCATAAGGGGTTTGATGTTCTATTATGGGCTTGATTTCCACGATCTAGCCCCGGATTCCTTTCTGCACATCTCGACATTTATTGTCGTATGTGAGGCCTTCCTCCGTATTACCCCTCACTTCGGCCTGTGGCTCAAGACCTTTGATGTGAAGCCGAAGACGGTCGAGGGGCAATATGCAGCGTGCGGAGGTGCATTAATAAGCAAGATTGCTAGAGCTCCATGGCCAAAAGGTTCCTTTCTAGAGGTGTCCGGATTACGGCAAAGGTAGTGGTTCTACATCACCGCTCCCCGAAGTGCCAAGTGGGTAGCTCCCCCCGCCTTTCGCTCGGGCCCTCCACCACAACTGATGTCATGGATCAGCAGGGGGCTGAGCTGGGGTCCAGCCAAGGATGTGCCCATACTACAGAGCCGCATCCGGGATATCTTCGAGGGAGATTTTAGTTTTGTTATGTTAGTGCAAGTCATGCTGGTTTGTCAAGTCCAACCTTGCAAACGCCGGCCCCTCCGTTTATGGGAATTCAACCCAGAAGGACCGCGTGCTATTTAGAATTTCCTCGGCCTAACGCATGAGGAGATGTACAAGTCATTCTTTGGACCCCAGATAGAGTGTCCGGACACCTCCGAGGACGTGGGCCTGAGCAGCAACCGCACCGCGGACCAAGTAAGTAACCCTCTAGCCGAACACACCGTCTTTCTGTTATCATGACATCATCCTGAAGGATCGCTCTTTGACCAGGACTGGACAGCAAAGGTGTAGATGATTCGGTGTTCGGCCCCCCTTCCCAAAGGCTTGGACAATTCGGTGCTAGAAAAGATGCTCGATCCAGCACCTTGCCTGGTGCCCGCAAAGGAAGATGAAGAGGGGAGTAAAGAGGGCCAAAGTGGGCCTCCACCGCTATCTGTTCCCACCGAGTGAACGAGCGCCTTCATGAGGGAGGATAGCCAAGAGAAGGAGTCTGACATTCCTTCGCCCCGGGGGAGGAAGAGGACTACCTCTGATGATCCAGAAACCAAGGTTTCCAAACGGGAGAAGAAGACTCCACCAGAGGGTCCCGTCTCGGAGGGTGCTTTTGCCGCACAAAGAGCGAGCATCTAGCAAAGCAAAGATAGAAGTGATTTCGAGGGTATGATCATCTTGCCTGCAAAGTTGTCAGAGTTGACTGGATCCTCGAAAGCAAACTCAACGGGCTCCTCGTTAGAGAATTCGTCTCCCGGCTCTACCCAAACAAGACAAACAAGCAAAAGGACACAATTAACCACGTGCAAAGCTCAAACAACATGATGCAAACATGGTATGCTATGCAGGATGCGATATGTGATGCATATGCAAGATTTGACAAGGAATGAATGAACCTGGCCTCAACCTGGAAATCCAAGAGTGCCACTAGAAAGATGAGGTGATTTCGGTTGAAATTGATATAAAGAACACCGAAATCGGATGCACGGTTTGGAAATGGCAAGCAATTCAAATATGGCAACGGTCTGCGATAAACAACAAGTAGCCATCTAAATGCAACAAGTTAAACATGCTACATCACCCAAACATGGCAAAAAAATACATGGAAGGTATCCATTCATAAAGCTTAACAAAAAATGAACACTGGGCTATGGCCAATTCATCCATTAACAGGTTCAAACAAGCATGACAATAGTGCAATTGGTAAACAGGTTTCAGACTTAGTGAAATTAACACTTGTTTGGAATTTCAAATCAGGTAGCACATATTGGAGCAAGAAAACTATATGCTACAGGAACTTAACATGGCAAAGTAAAGCATGGCATGGAGCTACTCAAAGAGCTTAACAAAACTCCCTTAGTGACCTTGAGCCAAAAGGGATCGGAAAATACAATTGCAAGCATGTGAACATGGCAAAAACATAATCAAATCACTGACTTAGTGAAAAACTGGAGCATGCAAATCAGATATCAAGTAGGCATGTTTACGAGCTCGATGCACTCACTACAGAGCATGTCATGACAATCTAAGCATACACCCATCAAGAATACACATTATACAAGCTAGACATGGCAAGAACAACAACATAGCATGCACGGATCAACTACAACATCCTCGGCAAAATCGCTAACAAGTAGACAGTCTGCCCAGATTCACGAAATAGCAAAAGTAGAGCTCGATTGACTCAAGCTAGGGTGCTCCATAATTGCAAACAAAGGCATGGATGGATAGAGCACTACAATATTAACAAAACATCCTTACTGATCATCCTCAAAAGAGGCAAGGACTTAGTGGGATTGCTAAGTCCCTAAAATCAGCATTAACGAATGCACCACTTTGCAAGCTTGTGCTAGTCACCACACACATCACAAAAATACATGGATTGCACCTCTGGAAAGATGGCAAAGCATATAACAAAACTCATGTAGAGCTCAGGGGCATATCATGCACACAATAATCATGGCAAAAATGACAAATAGCTATTTGGAGCAGCAGATCTGACAATTATCTCAAATAGCACTCTTCCAACAGCATTTCGGGCATCAAGATGAACTGAAATGAAAATGATGCAATGAGATGAAATGATGTACTCTCCGAGACGAACATTTTGATATGCTACACGCCCAAAACGGATCTACGGATGCAAAGTTACGTCATGATGAACATAGCAAAATAATTAGAGTTTCGGGAGGAAAGTCAACCGTCTCAGATCTAGATCCGGATCTGGGTACTGTAGCGCATGGATTCCAAGGATCGCCGGCCGGACTTGACGACCTCGCCGGAGTTGGAAGGGGCCGGCCGGAGGAGGTGCGGGCGTGGAGGAGGAGGTGCGGGCCGGGGTGGCCGCGGGCGGCGCCGGCGAGATGGGGCGACGCGGCAGAGCGGCGGAGCTCGCCGGAGCTCGACGGGGACGGCGCCGGGCGGCGGAGTGGCGGCCGGGCGCGGGGAAGAGACGTCGGGCAGCGGCGGACGACAGCCGGGCGGCGGGGCGCGGCGACTGGGCCGCGGGGGCCTCGCCTGGGCCTCCCGGGTCCGCGCGGTGGGAGGCGGCGGCGGTGAGTGGCGGCTTGCCACGTGGCGGCGGCGGCGCAGGTCGGACAATGTCCGGCCTTTGGAAATTTCGTCCGGCGGCGGCGGGTGGAGATGGATCTAGGGTTTCGGAAGAGGGGAAAACGAGAATTTCGGAGGGGGTCTTTAAATAGGCATAGGAGGAGCTAGGAGTGTCCAAATGAGGTGCGGTTTTCGGTCACGCGATCGTGATCGAACGCTCTAGAAGATGGAGAAGGTTTTGGTGGGTTTTGGGCCAAAATGAAGGGGTGTTGGGCTGCAACACACACGAGGCCTTTTCGGTCCCTCGGTTAACTGTTGGAGCATCAAACGAAGTCCAAATGGTACGAAACTTGACAGGCGGTCTACCGGTAGTAAACCAAGGCCGCTTGGCGAGTCTCAGTCCAATCCGGAAATGTTTAACCCCCACACATGAAAGAAAGGTAGAGATGACCACCGGAGGAGAACGGAGCGCCGGAATGCAAAATGGACAACGGGGAAAATGCTCGTATGGATGAGACGAACATGAATGCAAATGCAATGCACATGATGACATGATATGAGATGCATGACAACGACAACAACACACGGAGACAAAAACCCGAACCCGAGAAAATAAAATAACTTAGTGACAGAAATGGCAAGAGTTGGAGTACATATTAGGTAAATCACATTCGGGGTGTTACAACACTCCACCACTACGAAAGGATCTCGTCCCGAGATCTAGGACTGAAAGAACGCCGGGTACTCAGAACGGAGGTGATCCTCGCGTTCCCAGGTGGCTTCACGGTCGGAATGGTGTGACCACTTGACTTTGAGGAATTTGATTGACTTATTGCGAGTCTTGCATTCTGTCTCTTCAAGAATAGCAACGGGGTGCTCACGATAAGAGAGATCTTCTTGGAGATCAATGTCTTCGAAGTTGATGGTGCGGTCAGGAGTCTTGAAGCACTTGCGGAGCTGAGAGACATGGAATACGTCGTGCACATTAGCAAAGTTTGAAGGAAGCTCGAGTTGATAGGCGAGATCGCCTCTCTTGCTGACGATCTTGAAAGGTCCCACGTATCTAGGGGCAAGCTTCCCTTTTATACCGAAGCGACGAGTACCTTTCATTGGAGAGACGCGGAGGTAAACATGATCTCCGATCTCGAAAGCCAAATCATGGTGCTTACTATCATAGTAGCTCTTCTGGCGCGATTGCGCTGCTTTGAGGTTATCTCGAATGACTTTACACATTTCCTCTGCCTCTATGATTAAGTCATTTCCCAGAAGTTGACGTTCACTGATTTCAGACCAGTTGAGAGGGGTACGGTACTTCCTGCCATAGAGAATTTCGAATGGGGCCTTGCCCGAACTTTCTTGAAAACTGTTGTTGTAGGAGAATTCAGCATATGGAAGACAATCCTCCCACTTCATGCCGAAGGAGATCACACAAGCCCTGAGCATATCTTCAAAAATCTGGTTGACACGCTCGACTTGACCGCTAGTTTGAGGATGGAAAGCTGTGCTGAAGCGGATGTTGGTGCCCATGGCCTTCTGAAAAGAATCCCAAAACTTGGAGGTAAAGTTGCTGCCACGGTCTGAAGAGATCACCTGTGGAATACCATGCAGCGACACAATCCGAGAGGTATAGAGCTCCTGTTGGAAATATGCCCTAGAGGCAATAATAAAAGCATTATTATTATATTTCCTTGTTCATGATAATTGTCTTTATTCATGCTATAATTGTGTTATCCGGAAATCGTAATACATGTGTGAATAACAGACACCAACATGTCCCTAGTGAGCCTCTAGTTGACTAGCTCGTTGATCAACAGATAGTCATGGTTTCCTGACTATGGACACTGGATGTCATTGATAACGAGATCACATCATTGGGAGAATGATGTGATCGACAAGACCCAATCCTAAACATAGCACAAGATCGTATAGTTCGTTTGCTAGAGTTTTGCAATGTCAAAGTATCTTTTCCTTAGACCATGAGATCGTGTAACTCCCGGATACCGTAGGAGTGCTTTGGGTATGCCAAACGTCACAACGTAACTGGGTGACTATAAAGGTAGACTACGGGTATCTCCGAAAGTGTCTGTTGGGTGACATGGATCAAGACTGGGATTTGTCACTCCGTATGACGGAGAGGTATCACTGGGCCCACTCGGTAATGCATCATCATAATGAGCTCAGAGTGACCAAGTGTCTGGTCACGGGATCATGCATTACGGTACGAGTAAAGTGACTTGCCGGTAACGAGATTGAACGAGGTATTGGGATACCGACGATCGAATCTCGGGCAAGTAACATATCGATAGACAAAGGGAATAGCGTACGGGGTTGATTGAATCCTCGACATCGTGGTTCATCCGATGAGATCATCGTGGAGCATGTGGGAGCCAACATGGGTATCCAGATCCCGCTATTGGTTATTGACCGGAGAGTCGTCTCGGTCATGTCTGCTTGTCTCTCGAACCCGTAGGGTCTACACACTTAAGGTTCAGTTACGCTAGGGTTGTAGGGATATGTATATGCAGTAACCCGAATGTTGTTCGGAGTCCCGGATGAGATCCCGGACGTCACGAGGAGTTCCGGAATGGTCCGGAGGTAAAGATTTATATATGGGAAGTCCTGTTTCGGGCATCGGGACAAGTTTCGGGGTTATCGGTATTGTACCGGGACCACCGGAAGGGTCCCGGGGGTCCACCGGGTGGGTCCACCTGTCCCGGGGGGCCACATGGGCTGTAGGGGGTGCGCCTTGGCCTAATGGGCCAAGGGCACCAGCCCCACATAGGCCCATGCGCCTAGGGTTTAGAGGGGGAAGAGTCCTAGGAGGGGAAGGCACCTCCTAGGTGCCTTGGGGGGGAGGGAAACCCCCTTGGCCGCCGCACTCCCTAGGAGATTGGATCTCCTAGGGCCGGCCACCCCCCTTGGCACCCCTATATATAGTGGGGGAGAGGGGGGACTTCATACCTGAACGCCTCGGCCTTTGGTTGCCTCCTTCTCCCTCCCCAACACCTCCTCAACCTCCATAGTGCTTAGCGAAGCTCTGCCGGAGTACTGCAGCTCCATCAACACCACGCCGTCGTGCTGCTGCTGGTGCCATCTCCCTCAACCTCTCCTCCCTCCCTTGCTGGATCAAGAAGGAGGAGACGTGGCTGTACCGTACGTGTGTTGAACGTGGAGGTGCCGTCCGTTCGGCGCTGGTCATCGGTGATTTGGATCACGTCGAGTACGACTACATCATCACCGTTCTTTTGAACGCTTCCGCTCGCAATCTACAAAGGTATGTAGATGCATCTAATCACTCGTTGCTAGATGAACTCCTAGATGATCTTGGTGAAACGAGTAGGAAAATTTTTGTTTTCTGCAACGTTCCCCAACAGTGGCATCATGAGCTAGGTTTATGCGTAGTTCTTCTTGCGCGAGTAGAACACAATTTGTTGTGGGCGTAGATTTGTCAACTTTCTTGCCGTTACTAGTCCTTTCTTGCTTCAGCGGTATTGTGGGATGAAGCGGCCCGGACCAACCTTACACGTACGCTTACGTGAGACCGGTTCCACCGACTAACATGCACTAGTTGCATAAGGTGGCTGGCGGGTGTCTGTCTCTCCTACTTTAGTTGGAGCGGAATCGATGAACAGGGTCCTTATGAAGGGTAAATAGAAGTTGACAAATCACGTTGTGGCTTTAACATAGGTAAGAAAACGTTCTTGCTAGAACCCTAATTCAGCCACGTAAAACTTGCAACAACAATTAGAGGACGTCTAACTTGTTTTTGCAGCAAGTGGTTTGTGATATGATATGGCCAAAGTTGTGATGAATGATGAATGATCTATATGTGATGTATGAGATGTTCATGCTATTGTAATAGGATTCACGACTTGCATGTCGATGAGTATGACAACCGGCAGGAGCCATAGGAGTTGTCTTTATTCTTTTATATGACTTGCGTGTCATCAAGAAACGCCATGTAAATTACTTTACTTTATCGCTAAACGCGTTAGCCATAGTAGTAGAAGTAATAGTTGGCGAGCAACTTCATGGAGACACGATGATGGAGATCATGATGATGGAGATCATGGTGTCAAGCCGGTGACAAGATGATCATGGAGCCCCAAGATGGAGATCAAAGGAGCTATGTGATATTGGCCATATCATGTCACGTTTATTATTTGATTGCATGTGATGTTTATCATGTTTTGCATCTTGTTTACTTAGAACAACGGTAGTAAATAAGATGATCCCTCACAATAATTTCAAGAAGTGTTCCCCCTAACTATGCACCGTTGCGACAGTTTGCTGTTTCAAAACACCACGTGATGATCGAGTGTTTTATTGAGACGTTCACATACAACGGGTGTAAGACAGATTTACACATGCAAACACTTAGGTTGACTTGACGAGCCTAGCATGTACAGACATGGCCTCGGAACACAGAGGACCGAAAGGTCGAGCATGAGTCGTATAGAAGATACGATCAACATGAAGATGTTCACCGATGTTGACTAGTCCGTCTCACGTGATGATCGGACACGGTCTAGTTTAACTCGGATCATGTAATACTTAGATGACCAGAGGGATGTCTAATCTAAGTGGGAGTTCACTAATAATTTGATTAGTTGAACTTAATTATCATGAACTTAGTCTAAAATCTTTGCAATATGTCTTGTAGATCAAATGGCCAACGTAGTCCTCAACTTCAACGCGTTCCTAGAGAAAACTAAGCTGAAAGACGATGGCAGCAACTATACGGACTGGGTCCGGAACCTGAGGATCATCCTCATAGCTGCCAAGAAAGATTATGTCCTACAAGCACAGCTTGGTGACGCACCCGTTCTCCCTGCAGAACAAGATGTTATGAACGCTTGGCAGGCACGTTTCGATGACTACTCCCTCGTTCAGTGCGGCATGCTTTACAGCCTAGAGCCGGGGCTCCAAAAGCGTTTTGAGAGACATGGAGCATATGAGATGTTCGAAGAGCTGAAAATGGTTTTCCAAGCTCATGCCCGGGTCGAGAGATATGAAGTCTCCGACAAATTCTTTAGCTGTAAGATGGAGGAAAACAGTTCTGTCAGTGAGCACATACTCACTATGTCTGGGTTGCATAACCGCTTGACTCAGCTGGGAGTTAATCTCCCGGATGATGCGGTCATTGACAGAATCCTCCAGTCGCTTCCACCAAGCTACAAGAGCTTTGTGATGAACTTCAATATGCAGGGGATGGAAAAGACCATTCCTGAAGTATTTGCTATGCTGAAATCAGCAGAGGTAGAAGTCAGAAAGGAACATCAAGTGTTGATGGTCAATAAAACCACTAAGTTCAAGAAAGGCAAGGGTAAAAAGAACTTCAAGAAGGACGGCAAGGAGGTTGCCGCGCCCGGCAAGCAAGCTGCTGGGAAGAAGCCAAAGAATGGACCCAAGCTCGAGACTGAGTGCTTTTATTGCAAGGGAAGCGGTCACTGGAAGCGGAACTGCCCTAAGTACTTAGCGGATAAGAAGGCCGGCAAAACAAAAGGTATATGTGATATACATGTAATTGATGTGTACCTCACTAGTGCCCGTAGTAGCTCCTGGGTATTTGATACCGGTGCAGTTGCTCACATTTGTAACTCAAAGCAGGGGCTGCGGAATAAGCGGAAACTGGCAAAGGACGAGGTGACGATGCGCGTCGGGAATGGTTCCAAGGTCAATGTGATCGCCGTCGGCACGCTACCTCTGCATCTCCCTTCGGGATTAGTTTTAAACCTTAATAATTGTTATTTAGTGCCAGCTTTGAGCATGAACATTGTATCGGGATCTCGTTTAATTCGAGATGGCTACTCTTTTAAATCTGAGAATAATGGTTGTTCCATTTTTATGAGAGATATGTTTTATGGTCATGCTCCTATGGTGAATGGTTTATTCCTTATGAATCTCGAACGTGATGCTACACATATTCATAATGTGAGTACCAAAAGAAGTAAGGTTGATAATGATAGTCCCACATACTTGTGGCACTGCCGCCTTGGTCACATAGGTGTCAAACGCATGAAGAAGCTCCATGCTGATGGACTTTTAGAGTCTCTTGATTATGAATCATTTGACACGTGCGAACCATGCCTTATGGGTAAAATGACCAAGACTCCGTTCTCAGGAACAATGGAGCGAGCAACCGACTTATTGGAAATCATACATACTGATGTGTGCGGTCCGATGAGTGTTGAGGCTCGCGGTGGCTATCGTTATGTTCTCACCCTCACTGATGATTTAAGTAGGTATGGGTATATCTACTTAATGAAACACAAGTCTGAAACCTTTGAAAAGTTCAAGGAATTTCAGAGTTAGGTTGAAAATCAACGTGACAGGAAAATCAAGTTTCTACGATCAGATCATGGAGGAGAATACTTGAGTCACGAGTTTGGGGCACACTTAAGAAAATGTGGAATAGTTTCACAACTCACGCCGCCTGGAACACCTCAGCGTAATGGTGTGTCCGAACGTCGTAATCGCACACTGTTAGATATGGTGCGATCTATGATGTCTCTTACCGATTTACCGCTTTCTTTTTGGGGCTATGCTTTAGAGACTGCCGCATTCACTTTAAATAGGGTTCCGTCGAAATCCGTTGAGACGACACCGTATGAATTATGGTTTGGGAAGAAACCTAAGCTGTCGTTTCTAAAAGTCTGGGGATGCGATGCTTATGTCAAGAAACTTCAACCTGAAAAGCTCGAACCCAAATCGGAAAAATGCGTCTTCATAGGGTACCCAAAAGAAACTACTGGGTACACCTTCTACCTCAGATCCGAAGGCAAGATCTTTGTTGCCAAGAATGGGTCCTTTCTGGAGAAAGAGTTTCTCTCAAAAGAAGTAAGTGGGAGGAAAGTAGAGCTTGATGAAGTATTACCTCTTGAACCGGAAAATGGCGCAACTCAAGAAAATGTTCCTGAGGTGCCTGCACCGACTAGAGAGGAAGTTAATGAAAATGATCAAGATACTTCTGATCAAGCCCCTACTGAAATTCGAAGGTCCACAAGGACACGTTCCGCACCAGAGTGGTACGGCAACCCTGTCTTGGAAATCATGCTATTAGACAATGGTGAACATTCGAACTATGAAGAAGCGATGGCGGGCCCAGATTCCGACAAATGGCTGGAAGCCATGAAATCCGAGATAGGATCCATGTATGAAAACAAAGTATGGACTTTGACTGACTTGCCCGTTGAGCGGCGAGCCATAGAAAATAAATGGATCTTTAAGAGGAAGACAGACGCAGATGGTAATGTGACCATCTATAAAGCTCGGCTTGTCGCTAAGGGTTATCGACAAGTTCAAGGGGTTGACTACGATGAGACTTTCTCACCGGTAGCAAAGCTGAAGTCCGTCCGAATCATGTTAGCAATTGCCGCATTCTATGATTACGAAATATGGCAAATGGACGTCAAAACGGCATTCCTTAATGGTTTCCTTAAGGAAGAATTGTATATGATGCAGCCGGAAGGTTTTGTCGATCCTAAGAATGCTGACAAAGTGTGCAAGCTCCAACGCTCGATTTATGGGCTGGTGCAAGCATCTCGGAGTTGGAACATTCGCTTTGATGAGATGATCAAAGCGTTTGGGTTTACACAGACTTATGGAGAAGCCTGTGTTTACAAGAAAGTGAGTGGGAGCTCTGTAGCATTTCTCATATTATATGTAGATGACATACTTTTGATGGGAAATGATATAGAACTCTTGGACAGCATCAAGGCCTACTTGAATAAAAGTTTTTCAATGAAGGACCTTGGAGAAGCTGCTTATATATTAGGCATCAAAATCTATAGAGATAGATTGAGACGCCTCATAGGTCTTTCACAAAGCACATACCTTGATAAGATATTGAAGAAGTTCAATATGGATCAATCCAAGAAGGGGTTCTTGCCTGTGTTGCAAGGTATGAAATTGAGCTCAGCTCAATGTTCGACCACGGCAGAAGATATAGAAGAGATGAGCGTCATCCCCTATGCCTCAGCCATAGGTTCTATTATGTATGCCATGCTGTGTACCAAACCTGATGTAAACCTTGCCGTAAGTTTGGTAGGAAGGTACCAAAGTAATCCCGGCAAGGAACACTGGACAGCGGTCAAGAATATCCTGAAGTACCTGAAAAGGACTAAGGAAATGTTTCTCGTTTATGGAGGTGACGAAGAGCTCGTCGTAAAGGGTTACGTCGACGCTAGCTTCGACACAGATCTGGATGACTCTAAGTCACAAACCGGATACGTGTATATTTTGAATGGTGGGGCAGTAAGCTGGTGCAGTTGCAAGCAAAGCGTCGTGGCGGGATCTACATGTGAAGTGGAGTACATGGCAGCCTCGGAGGCAGCACATGAAGCAATATGGGTGAAGGAGTTCATCACCGACCTAGGAGTCATACCCAATGCGTCGGGGCCGATCAAGCTCTTCTGTGACAACACTGGAGCTATTGCACTTGCCAAGGAGCCCAGGTTTCACAAGAAGACAAGGCACATCAAGCGTCGCTTCAACTCCATTCGTGAAAATGTTCAAGATGGAGACATAGAGATTTGTAAAGTACATACGGACCTGAATGTAGCAGATCCGTTGACTAAACCTCTCCCTAGAGCAAAACATGATCAACACAAGAATTCCATGGGTGTTCGATTCATCACAATGTAACTAGATTATTGACTCTAGTGCAAGTGGGAGACTGTTGGAAATATGCCCTAGAGGCAATAATAAAAGCATTATTATTATATTTCCTTGTTCATGATAATTGTCTTTATTCATGCTATAATTGTGTTATCTGGAAATCGTAATACATGTGTGAATAATAGACATCAACATGTCCCTAGTGAGCCTCTAGTTGACTAGCTCGTTGATCAACAGATAGTCATGATTTCCCGACTATGGACACTGGATGTCATTGATAACGAGATCACATCATTAGGAGAATGATGTGATGGACAAGACTCAATCCTAAACATAGCACAAGATCGTATAGTTCGTTTGCTAGAGTTTTGCAATGTCAAAGTATCTTTTCCTTAGACCATGAGATCGTGTAACTCCCGGATACCGTAGGAGTGCTTTGGGTATGCCAAACGTCACAACGTAACTGGGTGACTATAAAGGTAGACTACGGGTATCTCCGAAAGTGTCTGTTGGGTGACATGGATCAAGACTGGGATTTGTCACTCCGTATGACGGAGAGGTATCACTGGGCCCACTCGGTAATGCATCATCATAATGAGCTCAGAGTGACCAAGTGTCTGGTCACGGGATCATGCATTACGGTACGAGTAAAGTGACTTGCCGGTAACGAGATTGAACGAGGTATTGGGATACCGACGATCGAATCTCGGGCAAGTAACATATCGATAGACAAAGGGAATAGCGTACGGGGTTGATAGAATCCTCGACATCATGGTTCATCCGATGAGATCATCGTGGAGCATGTGGGAGCCAACATGGGTATCCAGATCCCGCTGTTGGTTATTGACCAGAGAGTCGTCTCGGTCATGTCTGCTTGTCTCCCGAACCCGTAGGGTCTACACACTTAAGGTTCGGTTACGCTAGGGTTGTAGGGATATGTATATGCAGTAACCCGAATGTTGTTCGGAGTCCCGTATGAGATCCCGGACGTCACGAGGAGTTCCGGAATGGTCCGGAGGTAAAGATTTATATATGGGAAGTCCTGTTTCGGGCATCGGGACAAGTTTCGGGGTTATCGGTATTGTACCGGGACCACCGGAGGGGTCCCGGGGGCCCACCGGGTGGGGCCACCCATCCCCGGGGGCCACATGGGCTGTAGGGGGTGCGCCTTGGCCTGCTTGGGCCAAGGGCACCAGCCCCACAAGGCCCATGCGCCTAGGGTTTCCAAGGGGGAGGAGTCCTACTAGTGGACACAAGGACACGTTCCGCACCAGAGTGGTACGGCAACCCTGTCTTGGAAATCATGTTGTTAGACAACGGTGAACCTTCGAACTATGAAGAAGCGATGGCGGGCCCGGATTCCGACAAATGGCTAGAAGCCATGAAATCCGAGATAGGATCCATGTATGAAAACGAAGTATGGACTTTGACTGACTTGCCCGTTGAACGGCGAGCCATAGAAAATAAATGGATCTTTAAGAAGAAGACAGACGCGGATGGTAATGTGACCATCTATAAAGCTCGGCTTGTCGCTAAGGGTTATCGACAAGTTCAAGGGGTTGACTACGATGAGACTTTCTCACCGGTAGCGAAGCTGAAGTCCGTCCGAATCATGTTAGCAATTGCCGCATTCTATGATTACGAAATATGGCAAATGGACGTCAAAACGGCATTCCTTAATGGTTTCCTTAAGGAAGAATTGTATATGATGCAGCCGGAAGGTTTTGTCGATCCTAAGAATGCTGACAAAGTGTGCAAGCTCCAACGCTCGATTTATGGGCTGGTGCAAGCATCTCGGAGTTGGAACATTCGCTTCGATGAGATGATCAAAGCGTTTGGGTTTACACAGACTTATGGAGAAGCCTGCGTTTACAAGAAAGTGAGTGGGAGCTCTGTAGCATTTCTCATATTATATGTAGATGACATACTCTTGATGGGAAATGATATAGAACTCTTGGACAGCATCAAGGCCTACTTGAATAAAAGTTTTTCAATGAAGGACCTTGGAGAAGCTGCTTATATATTAGGCATCAAAATCTATAGAGATAGATCAAGACGCCTCATAGGTCTTTCACAAAGCACATACCTTGATAAGATATTGAAGAAGTTCAATATGGATCAATCCAAGAAAGGGTTCTTGCCTGTGTTACAAGGTGTGAAATTGAGCTCAGCTCAGTGTCCGACCACGGCAGAAGATATAGAAGAGATGAGCGTCATCCCCTATGCCTCAGCCATAGGTTCTATTATGTATGCCATGCTGTGTACCAGACCTGATGTTAACCTTGCCGTCAGTTTGGTAGGAAGGTACCAAAGTAATCCTGGCAAGGAACACTGGACAACGGTCAAGAATATCCTGAAGTACCTGAAAAGGACTAAGGAAATGTTTCTCGTTTATGGAGGTGATGAAGAGCTCGTCGTAAAGGGTTACGTCGATGCTAGCTTCGACACAGATCTGGATGACTCTAAGTCACAAACCGGATACGTGTATATTTTGAATGGTGGGGCAGTAAGCTGGTGCAGTTGCAAGCAAAGCGTCGTGGCGGGATCTACATGTGAAGCGGAGTACATGGCAGCCTCGGAGGCAGCACATGAAGCAATATGGGTGAAGGAGTTCATCACCGACCTAGGAGTCATGCCCAATGCGTCGGGGCCGATCAAGCTCTTCTGTGACAACACTGGAGCTATTGCACTTGCCAAGGAGCCCAGGTTTCACAAGAAGACAAGGCACATCAAGCGTCGCTTCAACTCCATTCGTGAAAATGTTCAAGATGGAGACATAGAGATTTGTAAAGTACATACGGACCTGAATGTAGCAGATCCGTTGACTAAACCTCTCCCTAGAGCAAAACATGATCAACACCAGAATTCCATGGGTGTTCGATTCATCACAATGTAACTAGATTATTGACTCTAGTGCAAGTGGGAGACTGTTGGAAATATGCCCTAGAGGCAATAATAAAAGCATTATTATTATATTTCCTTGTTCATGATAATTGTCTTTATTCATGCTATAATTGTGTTATCCGGAAATCGTAATACATGTGTGAATAACAGACACCAACATGTCCCTAGTGAGCCTCTAGTTGACTAGCTCGTTGATCGACAGATAGTCATGGTTTCCTGACTATGGACACTGGATGTCATTGATAACGAGATCACATCATTGGGAGAATGAAGTGATGGACAAGACCCAATCCTAAACATAGCACAAGATCGTATAGTTCGTTTGCTAGAGTTTTGCAATGTCAAAGTATCTTTTCCTTAGACCATGAGATCGTGTAACTCCCGGATACCGTAGGAGTGCTTTGGGTATGCCAAACGTCACAACGTAACTGGGTGACTATAAAGGTAGACTACGGGTATCTCCGAAAGTGTCTGTTGGGTGACATGGATCAAGACTGGGATTTGTCACTCCGTATGACGGAGAGGTATCACTGGGCCCACTCGGTAATGCATCATCATAATGAGCTCAGAGTGACCAAGTGTCTGGTCACGGGATCATGCATTACGGTACGAGTAAAGTGACTTGCCGGTAACGAGATTGAACGAGGTATTGGGATACCGACGATCGAATCTCGGGCAAGTAACATATCGATAGACAAAGGGAATAGCGTACGGGGTTGATAGAATCCTCGACATCGTGGTTCATCCGATGAGATCTTCGTGGAGCATGTGGGAGCCAACATGGGTATCCAGATCCCGCTGTTGGTTATTGACCGGAGAGTCGTCTCGGTCATGTCTGCTTGTCTCTCGAACCCGTAGGGTCTACACACTTAAGGTTCAGTTACGCTAGGGTTGTAGGGATATGTATATGCAGTAACCCGAATGTTGTTCGGAGTCCCGGATGAGATCCCGGACGTCACGAGGAGTTCCGTAATGGTCCGGAGGTAAAGATTTATATATGGGAAGTCCTGTTTCGGGCATCGGGACAAGTTTCGGGGTTATCGGTATTGTACCGGGACCACCGGAAGGGTCCCGGGGGTCCACCGGGTGGGTCCACCTGTCCCGGGGGGCCACATGGGCTGTAGGGGGTGCGCCTTGGCCTAATGGGCCAAGGGCACCAGCCCCACATAGGCCCATGCGCCTAGGGTTTAGAGGGGGAAGAGTCCTAGGAGGGGAAGGCACCTCCTAGGTGCCTTGGGGGGGAGGGAAACCCCCTTGGCCGCCGCACCCCCTAGGAGATTGGATCTCCTAGGGCCGGCCACCCCCCTTGGCACCCCTATATATAGTGGGGGAGAGGAGGGACTTCATACCTAAACGCCTCGGCCTTTGGTTGCCTCCTTCTCCCTCCCCAACACCTCCTCAACCTCCATAGTGCTTAGCGAAGCTCTGCCGGAGTACTGCAGCTCCATCAACACCACGCCGTCATGCTGCTGCTGGTGCCATCTCCCTCAACCTCTCCTCCCTCCCTTGCTGGATCAAGAAGGAGGAGACGTGGCTGTACCGTACGTGTGTTGAACGCGGAGGTGCCGTCCGTTCGGCGCTGGTCATCGGTGATTTGGATCACGTCGAGTACGACTACATCATCACCATTCTTTTGAACGCTTCCGCTCGCAATCTACAAAGGTATGTAGATGCATCTAATCACTCGTTGCTAGATGAACTCCTAGATGATCTTGGTGAAACGAGTAGGAAATTTTTTGTTTTCTGCAACGTTCCCCAACAGCTCCACCAATTGAGCTGCAGTGATAGACTCTTTGATAGGCAGAAAGTGAGCCACTTTAGTGAGTTTGTCAATGACAACGAATATATCATCATTGCCACGCTTGGACTTTGGAAACCCAGTCACGAAGTCCATCTCAATGTGGTCAAACTGCCATTCTAGAATGGCAAGAGGTTGGAGGAGACCAGCTAGCCTTTGGTGTTCTGCCTTCACTCTTCTGCAGACATCACACTCATTCACGAACTGAGCAATCTCGCGCTTCATTCGAGTCCACCAATAAGCCTGCTTGAGGTCCTGATACATCTTCGTGCTCCCAGGGTGGATGGAGAGGAGTGAATTGTGAGCCTCGTTCATGATGACTTTACGAAGTTCACCTTTGGGCACAACAATACGATCCTCGAAGAAGAGAGTATCCTTGTCATCAAGGCGGTAGCACTTGTACTTGGGTTGACTCTTGGCAATCCCAATCTTCACCTTCTTCACCGTAGCATCAAGAAGTTGCGCCTCGCGAATCTGGTCTTCCAAGGTAGGATAGACTTGAAGGTTGGCGAGGAAACCTTGAGGAACAACTTGCAGATTGAGTTTGCAGAAAGCTTCACAAAGCTCGGGTTGATAAGGCTTGAGAATCAGGCTGTTGCAATAAGCCTTCCTGCTCAATGCGTCAGCAATCACATTGGCCTTGCCTGGAGTATACTCGATACTCGGATTATACTCTTGAATCATTTCGGCCCATCGAGTCTGCCTGAGGTTGAGATTAGGCTGAGTGAAGATGCACTTGAGACTCTTGTGGTCAGTGAAGATGTCCACTTTTCTTCCCAATAAGAGATGTCTCCAAGTCAAAAGATCATGCACAACTGCCGCCAACTCGAGGTCATGAGTGGGGTAGTTCTTCTCGTTGGGCTTCAATTGGCGAGAGGTATAAGCCACAACTTTCTTCTCTTGCATCAACACTGCACCAAGACCTTGGAGAGAGGCATCGCAGAAGACCTCGAACGGTTTGGATTCATCAGGATGAGTCAGAACTGGAGCAGTGACCAATTTCTCTTTCAAAGTGTTGAAAGCGATGTCACATTCCGGAGACCAAACGTACTTGACGTGCTTCTGGAGAAGGTTTGAAAGAGGCTTCACGATCTTTGAAAAGTTCTCAACGAACCTTCGACAGTAGCTTGCGAGACCAAGGAAGCTACGGAGTTGCTTCACGTTCTGAGGTGGTTCCCAATTCACAATTGCAGACACCTTCTCAGGATTCACCGCAATGCCCTTGGCAGAGATGATATGCCCAAGATAAAGAACCTCATCGAGCCAAAATTCGCACTTTGAGAACTTGGCGTAGAACTAGTGTTCCCTGAGCTTATCAAGCACCAAGCGCAAGTGCTTGGCATGATCTTCCTTGTTCTTCGAAAAGACCAGAATGTCGTTGAGATAGACCAAAACAAAGTCATTGGTGTAGGCATTGAAGATAAAGTTCATCATGCGAGAGAAAGTCGGAGGAGCATTGACGAGGCCAAAAGACATGATAGTGTATTCATATGAACCATAGCTTGTCCTGAAAGCCGTCATGGGAATATCTTGCTCACGGATTCGAATCTGGTGATAACCCATATGGAGATCAAGCTTGGAGAATACTTGGGCACCTTTGAGTTGTTCGAACAGCTCGTTGATGTTGGGAAGTGGGTATTTGTTCTTGATAGTCTTCTTTTTCAATGGACGGTAGTCAACACAAAGTCGGTCCGTTCCATCCTTCTTCTTCACAAAGAGTACTCCACAACCCCACGGAGAGGAACTAGGTCTGATGAGACCCATTCGCTCTTGAATATCGAGTTGCTTCTTCAGCTCCTTTAACTCTTCAGGTCCGAGCTTGTAAGGACGTTTGCAAACAGGTTCCGTGCCAGGCTCAAGATCGATGACGAATTCAACTGGCCGGTGCGGAGGCATTCCTGGAAGCTCTTCTGGAAAGACGTCTTGATATTCGCAAATGACTAGAATTTGCAAGATGGTATCCAGTTCACCCTTCTCATTGAGAGAAACAGACGGATTGTATCATCACGAGTGGCAAAGACAATTACATCCTCAGACGAATGAGTCAATTGAATCTGCCTGGCAGAACAATCAAGCTGAGCCTTGTGCTTAGAAAGCCAATCCATTCCGAGAATAAGATCAATATCCGAGTCACCAAGAACATTTGGAGAGGACAAGAACTTATAGTCACCCAAAGTGATTGTAACATCCAGAACGCATACTCGAGATGTCATTTGACGGGCCGGAGAGACAATAGCCAACGGTTTTGGCAACACTTGAGTAACAAAATCATGCTTAGATGCAAAAGGTCTCGAGATGAAACAATGCGATGCACCAGTGTCAAAAAGAACTCTTGCAGGAATATCGTTAACAGGAAGGTTACCCATGATGACATCTGACGAGTCCTCTGCCTAAGCTGCATTCACCATGTTGACCTTGGCGTACTTGGGGTTATGCTTGACCACAGCTGTACTTGCCGATCTCACAGGAGAAGCGGGAGGGAGACGCCTCTGGTTGAAGCACTTGTTGGCATAGTGACCCTTTTGTTGGCACTTGTTGCACGTGACCTCTAAAAGCGGACGGTGATACAGAGCACTCGATCTTGAAGCTTGAGACGAAGTCTTGTTCTGAAAGCCAGGGTTGGGTGGGTGGGAAGATCCACTGCCACCTTCGCTCTTCTGATACAGCTGACGGAACGGAGGAGGAGGAAGCCAATACTTCTGCTGCTTGGCCACTTGAGTAGAGGAAGAAGGAGTAGCATCTCTGACTCGCTTCTTGGAAGCATCACACTTCAGTTGAGCAGCCTCTTGCTTTAATGCCATGTTGTAGAACTCATCATACCTCAAGGGTTCAAAGAGAACAAGAGCTAGCTGGATTTCTTCTCTGAGACCACCCCTGAACTGGTATATCATGCTCTTCTCGTCAGGGACGTCCTGCTTAGCAAAGCGGGCGAGCTTCTGAAACAACTTGTTGTAGTCATAGACAGACAAAGAGCCTTGCTTCAGGTTGCGGAATTCCTCACGCTTGCTTTCAACCATGCTTTGAGGAATATGATGAGCTTTGAAGTCTTGACGGAATTCATCCCACGTAATCACATGGCCTCTCTAGAATCTTTGTACTACTGGAACCATTCTGCTGCTTGGTCTTTGAGTTGGAAGGAAGCGAACTTGACAAAGTCCTCAGGCCTGACGTTACTACACTCGAAATGCTTGCATAAGTCCACAAGCCAATCGTCAACATCAGTTGCCTCAACACAATTGCTGAAGGTCTTTGGCTGGTTAGCAATGAACTGGTTGAGTGTAGCAAAGTGATTCTGATTGTTGCCTTGGTTGCCTTGGTTCGTTTGATTGCGCTCTTGAAGAATTTGCATGATCAACTGCGTGTTTGCATTGGTAGCGGCCATCACAGCTTGCCATGCCTCCGGAGGAGGGGGAGGTGGTGGCGGATCCTGATTCTGATTCTGATTTTGATTGCTGCTCTTAGCGGGAGCCATCCTGAAGAGGGTGACATCCGTTAGCACATTGACAGATAAAATTGAAGCTGAATCAAGCGGGTTGAAATTGCAACATATAGTCTTCACATTCGAACAAAATGAACGAATGCATTCCAATTGAAATGGTCACATATCCATAAATTGAGAAGCCACTTAGAATTTAGGTAGAGGAATAAATCAACAAGGTACAGAGCAAGAACGAATACTCGGTCAGAAATCCCAATCTCAAACCAAATATCCATGGAAGAAGAGCTAGAGCTACAAGAATTCCCACCTATGAAACTCCCGAACCTTTCCGGTTACGCAATCAGGTGTTGGGGATACAGGGGAAGCATAATATCTCACCCAAATCTAGCAAATCCTACATCCAGCTGTATCCATCCTTCAACACATAACCGAGAAAAACTTCGGAAACCATCTACCTCAACCTTCGAAAAGCATCCGTTATACAAGTTATGGCAATACTCCCGAACTCCCACCCCAGTACTGGGTGGCGTCGAGGTTATCTCACCAACAACTGCATAAAGGAGATTTTCGATGTCGGCGTACTAAACTCAGGTATTCCAGAACTGCAACGATAAAATTGTGACGACAACACCTTGGAGCTCAACTCCCCGGGACACTGCCACAACCCCTAAATGACAGGAGGCACCAAGAACAATGTTCTCGTCACAAAACCATCAGAACGATTCCAAAATACCTGCGTGATCCTAATTTTTTTTAGTGAAATTTGAGAAGAGAAGAGTCAAAACTCTACGTCAGGATGCCTTACCAGAGCGATGAAGGGACTGGGGAGTAAAAAGAATTCCTAAACTCCCCGATATATAATTCCTAAATGACTCAAAACATTTTT
The DNA here is from genome assembly GCF_002162155.2 of Triticum dicoccoides. Lineage (NCBI taxonomy): Eukaryota > Viridiplantae > Streptophyta > Magnoliopsida > Poales > Poaceae > Triticum > Triticum dicoccoides. The sequence goes on along the minus strand of NC_041392.1, from coordinate 592,004,282 downwards.
CTAGACTCAACAACGGCTGCTAAAAACGATCAATCAGTGGGGGCTCCTAAGGTTGGGGAAGGCTCTGATTACCAACTTGTAATGCCCTCGATGCGGCTATATCTCCTACGTGTCGAAGCACGACTTAGAGGCATAACCGGATTGAAAGCAATGTCGCAAGTAAGGCAATCTTCACAACATCCCATGTAAATAGATAATAAAAGGGGAAGGAACATAGTTGGCTTACACTCGCCACATCAAACAAAGTACATAAATAGCATTACATCATCCAATCACTCATGGCCCGACTACGGTGCCAAAATAAAAGATCAACCCAACATGCGACACGGTCCCGATCGCCCCAACTGGGCACCATTACTGATCATCAGGGAAAGACACATAGTAACGGCGTGAGTCCTCGTCGAACTCCCACTTGAGCTCAAGCGCGTCATCTGGAACGGAGTCATCAGGCCCTGCATCTGGTTTGGAAGTAATCTGTGAGCCGCAGGGACTCAGCAATCTCGCACCCTCGCGATCAAGACTATTTAAGCTTTTAGGTAAGGCAAGGTAATATGTGGAGCTACAGCAAGCGACTAGCATATATGGTGGCTAACCTGTTCGCAAAAGAGAGCGAGAAGAGAAGGCAAAGCACGAATGGATAACTAGGGAACAACCTGCGGCAACCATTACTCCAACACCGTGTTCACTTCCCGGTCTCCGCCGAGAAGAGACCATCACGGTAACACACATAGTTGATTCATTTTAATTAAGTTAAGGTTCGAGTTATCTACAACCGGACATTAACAAATTCCCATCTGCCCATAACCACGGGCATGGCTTTCAAAAGTTCAAATCCCTGTAGGGGAGTCCCAACTTAGCCCATGACAAGCTCTCACGGTCAACGAAGGATATACCTTCTCCCGAGACATTCCGATCAGACTCGGTATCCCGTTTCTACAAGACACTTCGACAAGTTAAAACAAATCTAGCAACACCGCCCGAATGTGCCGACAAATCCCGATAGGAGCTGCACATATCTTGTTCTCAGGGCACACTCGGATAAGCAATCTGTACAACTAAAACCAGCCCTCGAGTTTCCCCGAGGTGGCGCTGCAAGGGGCTCTAGGTTGGACCAACACTCAAAGGAGCACTGGCTCGGGGGGAGGGGGTTAAATAAGATGACCCTCGGGCTCCGAAAACCCAAGGGAAAAAGAGGCTAGGTGGAAAATGGTAAAACCAAGGTTGGGCATTGCTGGAAGAGCTTTATTCAAGGTGAACTGTCAAGGGGTTCCCATTATCACCCAACCGCGTAAGGAACGCAAAATCCGGGAACATAACACCGATATGACGGAAACTAGGGTGGCAAGAGTGGAACAAAACACTAGGCAAAAGGCCGAGCCTTCCACCCTTTACCAAGTATATAGATGCATTAAGATAACAAGATAATATAATGGTATCCCAACAAGAAAATAATGTTCCAACAAGGAACGGTCTCCAATCTTCATTTGCAACTAGCAACGCTATAAGAAGGGCTGAGCAAAGCGGTAACATAGCCAATCAATGGTTTGCTAGGACATGGTGGGTTAGAGGTTTGACATGGCAATTTGGGAGGCATGATAAGCAAGTGGTAGTCATCGTAGCATAGGCATAGCAAAAGAGCGAGCATCTAGCAAAGCAAAGATAGAAGTGATTTCGAGGGTATGATCATCTTGCCTGCAAAGTTGTCAGAGTTGACTGGATCCTCGAAAGCAAACTCAACGGGCTCCTCATTAGCGAACTCGTCTCCCGGCTCTACCCAAACAAGACAAACAAGCAAAAGGACACAATCAACCACGTGCAAAGCTCAAACAACATGATGCAAACATGGTATGCTATGCGGGATGCGATATGTGATGCATATGCAAGATTTGACAAGGAATGAATGAACCTGGACTCAACCTGGAAATCCAAGAGTGCCACTGGAAAGATGAGGTGATTTCAGTTGAAATCGATATAAAGAACACCGGAATCGGATGCACGGTTTGGAAATGGCAAGCAATTCAAATATGGCAATGGTCTGCGATAAACAGCAAGTAGCCATCTAAATGCAACAAGTTAAACATGCTACAACACCCAAACATGGCAAAACAATACATGGAAGGGATCCATCCATAATGCTTAACAAAAGATGAACACTGAGCTATGACCAATTCATCCATTAACAGGTTCAAACAAGCATGGCAAAAGTGCAATTGGTAAACAGGTTTCAGACTTAGTGAAATTAACACTTGTCTGGAATTTCAGATCAGGTAGCACACTTTGGAGCAAGAAAACTATATGCTATAGGAACTTAACATGGCAAAGTAAATGTGACGCCCGGATAATCATGCTACAGTAATCTCACGTTAATGTTGCCATGTCACCTCGGTCACTGTAGTTAATCTCGGGTTGATTCAAAAACGTTTCAAATTTAAATTCAAATTAATGACAAACGACAAAGTTTTCAAAATATTAAACTAAAATGTTCGGGGTGTACAGTTCAATGCCTGGATAATTATAATAAAGCAAACACATTTTTATAAAATGCCTAGATAATTTAAAATGATTTAAAACAGAAAAGAAAATAAATAAAAAAGAAAAAGAAACTACAAAAACAGAAAACAAAACAAAATAAGAAAAGGGAGAAAGCAACCCCCCCCCACTAGGCTCCGGCCCAGCAGGCCACCGCCCCACTAGGCCAACCCACCAGGCCCAGCCGGCCGAACCCCACTCCCCACTCCCTTATCCCATAATCCCCCGAAACCCTAACCCACTCGCCGTCGCCCCACACCCCACTCCCCCCACTCCCTCGTCTGGATCTGGATCGGGAGGATCCCGATCCCCTCGCCCCTCGACCCCGCGCGCCCGTCACCGTCTGGACCTTAC
>NC_041392.1:591993084-592000938 GCF_002162155.2 Triticum dicoccoides | reverse complement strand
TCCTCACCCGAAGCCCCGCCCCCGCGCTCACCACGTCGACGGCCGCGCACCGGCGCCCCTGGACGCGCCCATGGTTGCGCCCTCACGCCCCCCTGCTCTCCTGCCTGACCTCGCCAGGCCTCGCCCGGAGCTCCCCGTCCGCCCGCACGCGACGCCCTGCGTGCTCCGGCCACCCGCCTCCCCTCTCCTACCCGTCGCCGCTGGCATCTGTTGCCGCCACCGCAGCCTTCAGTCCGCCTGCGCTGTTCCGCCATGCCCAGCGTCCCGTGCCCTGTGGGCACCAGTGCTCCGCCCCCCGGGTCAAGCTCGACCGCCGCAGCCCGGTGAAACTCGCCCACTGCAGCCCCCTTCCCCCCTCACCGCGTCGCCCCAGTGCTCGCCTCTGCTTCCCGCCGGCGCCCATCACTGGCCGGCCGCCCCTGGCGCGCACCGGCGCCTGGCCGCGTCGTGCGCCCAGCGCCCCTCGGGCATGCGTCGTTCGGGTGATGCCCGCACCCAGCGCCCGACCCACTATGGCCCTGGGCCACTGCCAAACGGGGCCCGCGCCCTCCCACAGAACGTTAAAAAAAGAGAATTAGTTAAAATAATAACATTAATTAATTAATTAATTAATTAATCAACTTAATTAATTTTGATTAATTAAGCTAAACAACTAATTAAACATTAGTTATTTAATTAACCTAGTTAGTTAGTTAATTAGCTAATTAAGTAGTCAATGACAGTGGGGCCCACCCCCCTAATTAATCCTAATTAGGTTAAATAAAATGCTTAATTAAAATGTGTCACTGACCAGTGGGACCCACTGGTCAGGTTGACCAGTCAACCCCTGTTGACTGCTGACGTCAGCATGACAGCATGCTGATGTCATAAATCCATTTTCGAATTAAGTTAAATAATTAATTAAATTCCAGAATTTAATAAAATCTTTAGAAAATCATATCTTTTAATCCGTAACTCGGATTAAATTATTTTCAACATGAAAGTTGCTCAGAACGACGAGACGAACCTGGATACGTAGCCCGTTCGTCCACCACACACCCCTAACATATCAAACCCGCAACTTTCCCCCTCCGGTTCATCTGTCAGAAAACACGAAACACCGGGAATACTTTCCCGGATGTTTTCCCCCCTTCACCGGTATCACCTACTACCGCGTTAGGGTACACCGAACACCGCATATTGCCTTGTTATATTTTGTGATGCTTTGTTTGCTCTGTATTCATTATTTCTTCCCCCTCTTCTCTCCGATAGACAACGAGACCGACGCTGCTGCTGACCAGTTCGACTACGGAGTTGACGACCCCTCTCTCTTGCCAGAGCAACCAGGCAAGCCCCCCCCCCTTGATCACCAGATATCGCCTATTCTCCTCTAAACTGCTTGCATTAGAGTAGTGCAGCATGTTACTGCTTTCCGTTAATCCTATTCTGATGCATAGCCTGTCATTGTTGCTACATCTGTTGATACCTTACCTGCAATCCTAAATGCTTAGTATAGGATGCTAGTTTATCATCATTGGCCCTACTTTCTTGTCAGTCTGCCTTGCTATACTATCGGGCCGTGATCACTTGGGAGGTGATCATGGGTATATACTATACATACATACATACTATACAGATGGTGACTAAAGTCGGGTCAGCTCGAAGAGTACCCGCGAGTGATTCACGGATTGGGGGCTGAAAGGACCTTTGTCCCGACGGCCCTCTGTGTGGATCTTTGTGGCGGAGCGATAGGGCAGGTTGAGACCGCCTAGGAGAGAGGTGGGCCTGGCCCTGTTCGGCGTTCGCGGATACTTAACACGCTTAACGAGATCTTGGTATTTGATCTGAGTTGGCTACGAGCCTATACGCACTAACCATCTACGCGGGAGTAGTTATGGGTATCCCGACGTCGTGGTATCAGCCGAAGCACTTCGTGACGCCAGCGACTGAGTGGCGCGCGCCGGATTGGAACGTAAGCCCGCTCTTGTATTAAGGGGGCTAGTTCTGTTTTCGGCCGCGTATGCAACATGCAGGTGTGCTATGGGCGATGGGCCCAGACCCCTATGCGCTTAGGTTTAGACCGGCGTGCTGGCCTCTCTGTTGAGCCTAGGTGGGGCTGCGACGTGTTGATCTTCCGCGGCCGGGCATGACCCAGGAAAGTGTGTCCGGCCAAATGGGATCAAGCGTGCTGGGTAAGTTGGTGCACCCCTGCAGGGAAGTTAATCTATTCGAATAGCCGTGATCTTCGGTAACAGGACGACTTGGAGTTGTACCTTGACCTTATGACAACTAGAACCGGATACTTAATAAAACACACCCTTCCAAGTGCCAGATACAACCGGTGGTCGCTCTCCCTCAGGGATATGAGGAGGGGATCGCCGGGTAGGATTATGCTATGCGATGCTACTGGAGATGCTACTTGGAGATGCTACTTGGAGATGCTACTTGGAGGACTTCAATCTACTCTCTTCTACATGCTGCAAGACGGAGGCTGCCAGAAGCGTAGTCTTCGACAGGATTAGCTATCCCCCTCTTATTCTGGCATTCTGTAGTTCAGTCCACTGATATGGCCCTTTACACATATACCCATGCATATGTAGTGTAGCTCCTTGCTTGCGAGTACTTTGGATGAGTACTCACAGTTGCTTTTCTCCCTCTTTTACCCCTTTCCCTTCTACCTGGTTGTCGCAACCAGATGCTGGAGTCCAGGAGCCAGACGCCACCGTCGACGACGACCCCTACTACACCGGAGGTGCCTAATACTACGTGCAGGCCGCTGACGACGACCAAGAGTAGTTAGGAGGATCCCAGGCAGGAGGCCTGCGCCTCTTTCGATCTGTATCCCAGTTTGTGCTAGCCTTCTTAAGGCATACTTGTTTAACTTATGTCTGTACTTAGATATTGTTGCTTCCTCTGACTCGTCTATGATTGAGCACTTGTATTCGAGCCCTCGAGGCCCCTGGCTTGTATTATGATGCTTTTATGACTTATTTATGTTTTTAGAGTTGTGTTGTGATATCTTCCCGTGAGTCCCTGATCTTGATCGTACACGTTTGCGTGCATGATTAGTGTATGATTGAATCGGGGCGTCACAAGTTGGTATCAGAGCCGACTGCCTGTAGGAATCCCCCTTTCCAACTCCTTGGCCGAAGTCGAGTCTAGTCGTTGAAAAACTTTTACTAACATGGCTATGTGGCCCATGGGCCCACGTCGCCATCGGGAGGTATTAGGATCTTTTATTCCTCGACCTTTACTCTGGGATTCTGAACCCTCTTCTATTCGGGTTAAATGATTTTTACTAAAAACTAACTTTAGGTTCTCGAAAATACTTTCTCCCGGAGAGCCCCTTCAGTCCAGATGGTCACCGACTGCACCAGAAGATTTCGGAGATACTCTTTGATATTCTCTCGAGACTTTGTGCCCATCACTTTTGCTATTTCTGACCACCGATAAATCCTTATGGATAACTACTTACACTTGCCATTCTTACGATCATTCCCCATTGTTCTTGTTATTACAAGATACCCGAAGTTTTCTCTATTGTTCCGAGAATACTTTGTGCCTACTGCCTAGCAGTTCTTTGCCACATGAATACCCCTTCAAATAATTTCTCGCACTTATCGAGTATCCACTCATCCCCAGTTGATTCATGTATTTCACAAAAGTCTTCAAAATACCATTCGATCTTCCGAAAATCCTCATCAACCTATTGCTCCGGAATTTCTTGTTTGCTTTCATTATGATTAATCCCATAAGTATAGAAACCTTATTAACATTCCTTGTCATTATCATTTTGAGTCTGTTGACTCAATATGTTGCGAATACACGCAATCATCATTGATCCTTATAAATTACCTTTCCGGCTGAGCTTCCATTCTTTTAACTGGAATTGGTTCTCGACCAATCCAATTGTCGTTGATTGTACCCTAGGGCTATTCAACTTATCCATCCCTAATCAGAGCATTACTTCTGATCCCTTGATTTGGAGATCATAATTCCTTTGCATTTGACAATTGAGTTAGTCAGTTGTTTCTATAAATTGATCTCCTTGCATTCTTTCCTCCTCTGGTTGAGTACCGATGCTCACATCAGGTACCTTGTGGACCACCAGATCCTTTGTTGGATTTTATCTGACAACGCCCTTCATATTCAATAACCTTGTGAGCCTTTTCTCCGATACATAATGCCTTTGGTAAATTGTATCGTCTGCTTCCTCAACCATGCTCTGCCTTCGAGCTTGAGTTAATTACTTCTAAAGGTTCTAGTATATGATTCTAAGATGCCCCGATGGGTTGAACCTATGCCTTCCTTAATATGTGTGAACTCGAAAGTTTTCACGAGTCGTACTCTTCTTGAATTTTGCCAGATAAAATTTCAACGCTATAACTTCATCAAAAGCGAGAAGTGAATGAAAGGGTATGCATTGGAGAAGTGGGAGTCGACCTTGAACTCTGAGTTCATGCCCATGGACCTGATGTGGAACTTATCAGGGTAGCTTCTTGCCAAATATTTTCTCATTCGAGTAATTCTTTCAGTGTTATTAAATTGGACCCCTTGTAGTTATGGTTTCGACCATAGTGTTCTTCTTTGTTCCCATTTCTCGGGCAAGTTTAAACATTTGTCTTCTGCAGATTAATACCCCAGTCCAACCTTTACTTTGATCTGGTGTCGAGTATTACCCCCCTGGTATCTCGAGATTATCATGGAACTGCATAACTTCTTATGAGTTCTTCATCAAGTGCTACCTTCCCACTGATTCCAATTTTTCACGGGCTCTGAGTTATTGAACACTCAAAGACACCGATAACTGAACCGAGTCCGCACTGCGGTTCAACAACTCTTCGGTAAGCTTCTATAAGTACGAGTTTGTACCCGATCACATCATTCCTAGCCTGTTTGGCTATATCATTGTCGTGATGATTTTAACTGTGCTACCCGGTCCTTCTTCACGGAGCACAATTTTCGACGATGAACTAACCTTACGTCGATCCTCATCGTCATATCATTTCGCCTTGAACAACAAGCTTGGTTTCGAGTTTGTGTCGTACCCTTGGTTCCGATAACCTTTCACTTCATCATTACTTTGACTTGTTGACGTCGCTGATCGATTACATCTTCATGAACTCTCGCGACAAAGGTGTCGTGATCATCAACATTCTGAGCTCATCCAGGATATCAATTGAATTCATATGAGAAATACCATCCTTGCCCTCGATGAATTGTATTATCATCGACCACTTTATTGCCTTCCCACCAACACAAGCTTGTTCATGCTTGGTGTTATAACTTGAGTTCCTTGCTATCCAGCAATTGTTCTTCTTTACCTTGGAGTATTACCATCCTTTATGTCAAGAATGTTCTGAGATTTGTTCCACCTCTTAAGAATTCTTGGTATAGTGATACTTCTCACCATCACCATTCTTTCTTGGTCCTCGTGTTGATTCCAACCGGGGTACCAACAAGTGAATGGTGTTGTTTGGATTATGCACGTCTAGCAACCCTATTGCTTTGAAGTTAGTGGTCGGCCGTTCATTCTTAGACTATTGATTATTGAATCACCATTCTGACATTGGTCGTGCAACCCAACCGATATTTCGGGCACACCTTTCAACCAATGTTTAATTGTGCATGTTTTCCTCGAGCATACTTATATCGTTTGATCTGACAAATGTCATCTCCTTATCCACATAATTGTGGAAATCCGTCTTTTGGGAATCTCGGTGAATTGCCGTTGAGTTCACCAGACACCTCCTTGTCCTTCTCCTTGGGTTAATGATGGACTCTTATTAACGGAAATCACCCCATAGTTCATTTCCCCAAGAATCTTACAATGTCATCTCGTCAATTTGCGTTGCACCTTTTCTTCTTAGGTATCCTAAGTCTGAGGTATCCTGACACCAATCGGATCTGAATCGGGGGCGTCAGATATGATGGTTGGGAGAACTTTCCAAGAGTTATGATGTTGATCCTTTGATGACCCGGTAATATGATGTCATGCCTAGCACCCCCCCCCCCGGCTGGAGGACCTACCATTATAGATTCCTTTTCAACAAGGTTATCCATTCATCCATGAGGAAATTGTAAGACTTATTCTACAAGTTATTCCTGATGGATCCTTCGTGTTTCCAAAGTCTGATCTTCACCTGAAGACCATGTCAATGCTATCTCGAAGCTTGTCAATGGTACTCCGATTTGCAACAGGAACATTTGAAGCACGATGCTAGATTTTATTTATCATTATCCTAACACCGTTGTATGGGTAATATCATGAGATTCCTCCCCCCTTACCTAAATGGTTTTCTACTTTATATCCTGTCATGGATATCTTGCTCTGCTTGTCCTTGGGAAGGATATACCCTTGAAATATGTGTTTAAACATATTTTCCTTTCCATTGTTTTGTTTAATCTGAAGATCATATTTTCCTTCCATTGATTTGTTTAAACCTTTTCTATGATCTATATGATATAAGCAGTAATAATCCACTGCTTGTGCAAGCACCTCGATGTACAACTCTGTCAGTAAGACCTTGTTACTATTGTTGATGACATTCCGGTAACCACCGATGGACGGGAACCTATGTTGTTATGCCTCGTTTCAACGAGCAGGGAAATGGTTCTCTTAGTCCCTCGCCCTTGGTACCTATGTTGTTGCCGACATGACCCTCAGACTCTCCTCTGACATGCCTTGCTTACATGATCGTGCAAGATGTCACCGACCTTCCTACTTTTAACCACATGGTGGGCCCATAACCCACAGTTTCACAGGATCGAAACCTGACTCTCCTGTACACCCCTCGTTCCCAAAGTTATTCCTCCCGCTTGGACTCGTATGTAATTCATCGGCCACCTTCTGATGAGATCATCAATTCTGGCATCGGACACAATAATTATTCCGTTGCTTGAAACCCCTTCACCTTCTGACTAGGCATAGAACGATTGCCTGGCTGCTTGAAACTTCTTATTATACCTTCCAACTTTGCTCTCGATATGTTTTATTTGTTCAACTCGAGAGATACTCTCATGATCATTCTTGGGATACCCCCCCCGATGATTCTCCCTTATAACATTCAATTGTTGTAAAGCTGCCCCTTACCTATTCGTAAGTACGATGGAGTTCCTGAAGAAAAGACGACAACTTCATCATGATGACCTGAAACAGCAGAATGAAGACATTAATGTAATGAATCAACATCTTCGAGAAGAGCAACCAAGACCGAGATGATTCGTTAGAAACTCGTAACCAAAAGTTCCCCCCTTACCGAACCTCTTAAATCTCGGGACGAGATTTCTTGTAGTGGAGGAGAATTGTGACGCCCGGATAATCATGCTACAGTAATCTCACGTTAATGTTGCCATGTCACCTCGGTCACTGTAGTTAATCTTGGGTTGATTCAAAAACGTTTCAAATTTAAATTCAAATTAATGACAAACGACAAAGTTTTCAAAATATTAAACTAAAATGTTCGGGGTGTGCAGTTCAATGCCTGGATAACTATAATAAAGCAAACACATTTTTATAAAATGCCTAGATAATTTAAAATGATTTAAAACAGAAAAGAAAATAAATAAAAAAAGAAAAAGAAACTACAAAAACAGAAAACAAAACAAAACAAGAAAAGGGAGAAAGCAACCCCCCCACTAGGCTCCGGCCCAGCAGGCCACAGCCCCACTGGGCCAACCCACCAGGCCCAGCCGGCCGAACCCCACTCCCCACTCCCTTATCCCATAATCCCTCGAAACCCTAACCCACTCCCCGTCGCCCCACACCCCACTCCCCCACTCCCTCGTCTGGATCTGGATCGGGAGGATCCCGATCCCCTCGCCCCTCGACCCCGCGCGCCCGTCACCGTCTGGACCTCACCGGCGCCCGGAGCT
>NC_041392.1:591950385-591992345 GCF_002162155.2 Triticum dicoccoides | reverse complement strand
GCCACCCGCCTCCCCTCTCCTCCCCGTCGCCGCTGGCATCTGTTGCCGCCGCCGCAGCCTTCAGTCCGCCTGCGCCGTTCCGGCATGCCCAGCGTCCCGTGCCCCATGGGCACCAGCGCTCCGCCCCCCCGGGTCGAGCTCGACCGCCGCAGCCCGGTGAAACTCGCCCCACTGCAGCCCCCTTCCCCCCTCACCGCGTCGCCCCAGTGCTCGCCTCTGCTTCCCGCCGGCGCCCATCACTGGCCGGCCGCCCTGGCGCGCACCGGTGCCTGGCCGCGTCGTGCGCCCAGCGCCCCTCGGGCATGCGTCGTTCGGGTGACGCCCGCACCCAGCGCCCGACCCACTATGGCCCTGGGCCACTGCCAAACGGGGCCCGCGCCCTCCCACAGAACGTTAAAAAAAAGAGAATTAGTTAAAATAATAACATTAATTAATTAATTAATTAATCAATCAACTTAATTAATTTTGATTAATTAAGCTAAACAACTAATTAAACATTAGTTATTTAATTAACCTAGCTAGTTAGTTAATTAGCTAATTAAGTAGTCAATGACAGTGGGGCCCACCCCCCTAATTAATCCTGATTAGGTTAAATAAAATGCTTAATTAAAATGTGTCACTGACCAGTGGGACCCACTGGTCAGGTTGACCAGTCAACCCCTGTTGACTGCTGACGTCAGCATGACATCATGCTAATGTCATAAATCCATTTTCGAATTAATTTAAATAATTAATTAAATTCCAGAAATTAATAAAATCTTTAGAAAATCATATCTTTTAATCCGTAACTCGGATTAAATTATTTTCAACATGAAAGTTGCTCAGAACGACGAGACGAACCTGGATACGTAGCCCGTTCGTCCACCACACACCCCTAACATATCAAACCCGCAACTTTCCCCCTCCGGTTCATCTGTCAGAAAACACGAAACACCGGGAATACTTTCCCGGATGTTTTCCCCCCTTCACCGGTATCACCTACTACCGCGTTAGGGCACACCGAACACCGCGTATTGCCTTGTTATATTTTGTGATGCTTTGTTTGCTCTGTATTCATTATTTCTTCCCCCTCTTCTCTCTGGTAGACTACGAGACCGACGCTGCTGCTGACCAGTTCGACTACGGAGTTGACGACCCCTCTCTCTTGCCAGAGCAACCAGGCAAGCCCCCCCCCTTGATCACCAGATATCGCCTATTCTCCTCTAAACTGCTTGCATTAGAGTAGTGCAGCATGTTACTTCTTTCCGTTAATCCTATTCTGATGCATAGCCTGTCATTGTTGCTACATCTGTTGATACCTTACCTGCAATCCTAAATGCTTAGTATAGGATGCTAGTTTATCATCATTGGCCCTACTTTCTTGTCAGTCTGCCTTGCTATACTATCGGGCCGTGATCACTTGGGAGGTGATCACGGGTATATACTATACATACATACGTACTATACAGATGGTGACTAAAGTCGGGTCGGCTCGAAGAGTACCCGCGAGTGATTCACGGATTGGGGGCTGAAAGGACCTTTGTCCCGACGGTCCTCTGTGTGGATCTTTGTGACGGAGCGACATGGCAGGTTGAGACCGCCTAGGAGAGAGGTGGGCCTGGCCCTGTTCGGCGTTCGTGGATACTTAACACGCTTAACGAGATCTTGGTATTTGATCTGAGTTGGCTACGAGCCTATACGCACTAACCATCTACGCGGGAGTAGTTATGGGTATCCCGACATCGTGGTATCAGCCGAAGCACTTCATGACGCCAGCGACTGAGTGGCGCGCGCCGGATTGGAACGTAAGCCTGCTCTTGTATTAAGGGGGCTAGTTCTGTTTTCGGCCGCGTACGCAACATGCAGGTGTGATATGGGCGATGGTCCCAGACCCCTGTGCGCTTAGGTTTAGACCGGCGTGCTGGCCTCTCTGTTGAGCCTAGGTGGGGCTGCGATGTGATGATCTTCCGCGGCCGGGCATGACCCAGGAAAGTGTGTCCGGCCAAATGGGATCAAGTGTGCTGGGTAAGTTGGTGCACCCCTGCAGGGAAGTTAATCTATTCGAATAGCCGTGATCTTCGGTAACAGGACGACTTGGAGTTGTACCTTGACCTTATGACAACTAGAACCGGATACTTAATAAAACACACCCTTCCAAGTGCCAGATACAACCGGTGGTCGCTCTCCCTCAGGGATATGAGGAGGGGATCGCCGGGTAGGATTATGCTATGCGATGCTACTGGAGATGCTACTTGGAGATGCTACTTGGAGGACTTCAATCTACTCTCTTCTACATGCTGCAAGACGGAGGCTGCCAGAAGCGTAGTCTTCGACATGATTAGCTATCCCCCTCTTATTCTGGCATTCTGCAGTTCAGTCCACTGATATGGCCCTTTACACATATACCCATGCATATGTAGTGTAGCTCCTTGCTTGCGAGTACTTTGGATGAGTACTCACGGTTGCTTTTCTCCCTCTTTTCCCCCTTTCCCTTCTACCTGGTTGTCGCAACCAGATGCTGGAGTCCAGGAGCCAGACGCCACCGTCAACGACGACCCCTACTACACCGGAGGTGCCTAATACTACGTGCAGGCCGCTGACGACGACCAAGAGTAGTTAGGAGGATCCCAGGCAGGAGGCCTGCGCCTCTTTCGATCTGTATCCCAGTTTGTGCTAGCCTTCTTAAGGCATACTTGTTTAACTTATGTCTGTACTCAGATATTGTTGCTTCCGCTGACTCGTCTATGATCAAGCACTTGTATTCGAGCCCTCGAGGCCCCTGGCTTGTATTATGATGCTTGTATGACTTATTTATGTTTTTAGAGTTGTGTTGTGATATCTTCCCGTGAGTCCCTGATCTTGATCGTACACGTTTGCGTGCATGATTAGTGTACGATTGAATCGGGGCGTCACAGTAAAGCATGGAATGGAGCTACTCAAAGAGCTTAACAAAAGTCCCTTAGTGACCTTGAACCAAAAGGGATCAGAAAATACAATTGCAAGCATGTGAACATGGCAAAAACATAATCAGATCACAGACTTAGTGAAAAACTGGAGCATGCAAATCAGATATCAAGTAGGCTTGTTTACGAGCTCGATGCACTCACTATAGAGCATGTCATGACAATCTAAGCATACACCCATCAAGAATACACATTATACAAGCTAGACATGGCAAGAAAAACAACATAGCATGCACGGATCAACTACAACATCCTCGGCAAAATCGCTAACAAGTAGACAATCTGCCCAGATTCACGAAATAGCAAAAGTAGAGCTCGATTGACTCAAGCTAGGGTGCTCCATAATTGCAAAAAAGGCATGGATGGATAGATCACTACAAGATTAACAAAACATGCTTACTGATCATCCTCAAAAGAGGCACGGATCACTAGGAAACAACATGAACATATGGCATATTGATAAAAACAGATCAAGGACTTAGTGGGATTGCTAAGTCCCTGAAATCAGCATTAACGAATGCACCACTTTGCAAGCTTGTGCTAGTCACCACACACATCACAAAAATACATGGATTGCACCTCTGGAAAGATGGCAAAGCATATAACAAAACTCATGTATAGCTTAGGGGCATATCATGCACACAATAATCATGGCAAAAATGACAAATAGCTATTTGGAGCAACAAATCTGACAATTATCTCACATAGCACTCTTCCAACAGCATTTCGGGCATCAAGATGAACTCAAATGAAAATGATTCCATGAGATGAAATGATGTACTCTCTGAGACGAACATTTTGATATGCTACACGCCCAAAACGGATCTATGGATGCAAAGTTACATCACGATGAACATAGCAAAATAATTAGGGTTTCGGGAGGAAAGTCAACCATCTCAGATCTAGATCCGGATCGGGGTACTGTAGCGCACGGATTCCGAGGATCACCGGCCGGACTTGACGACCTCGCCGGAGTTGGAATGGGCCGGCCGGAGGAGGTGCGGGCGTGCAGGAGGAGGTGCGGGCCGGGGTGGCCGCGGGCGGCACCGGCGAGATGGGGCGGCACGGCGGAGCGGTGGCCGGGCGCGGGGAAGAGACGTCGGGCGGCGGCGGACGACAGCCGGGCGGCGGGGCGCGGTGACTGGGCCGCGGGGGCCTCGCCTGGGCCTCCCGGGCCGGTGCGGTGGGAGACGACGGCGGCGAGTGGCGGCTTGCCATGTGGCGGCGGCGGCGCGGGTCGGACAATGTCCGGCCTGCGGAAATTTCGTCCGGCGGCGGCGGGTGGAGATGGATCTAGGGTTTTGAGAGAGGGGAAAATGAGAATTTCGGAGGGGGTCTTTAAATAGGCATAGGAGGAGCTAGGAGTGTCGAAATGAGGTGCGGTTTTCGGCCACGCGATCGTGATCGAACGCTCTAGAAGATAGAGAAGGTTTTGGTGGGTTTTGGGCCAAAATGGAGGGGTGTTGGGCTCCAACACACACGAGGCCTTTTTGGTCCGTCGGTTAACCGTTGGAGCATCAAACGAAGTCCAAATGATACGAAACTTGACAGGCGGTCTACCGGTAGTAAACCAAGGCTGCTTGGAAAGTCTCGGTCCAATCTGAAATGTTTAGCCCCCACACACGAAAGAAAGGTAGAAATGACCACCGGAGGAGAACGGAGCGCCAGAATGCAAGACGGACAACGGGGAAAATGCTCGGATGCATGAGACGAACACGAATGCAAATGCAATGCACATGATGACATGATATGAGATGCATGACAATGACAACAACACACGGAGACAAAAACCCGAACCCGAGAAAATAAAATAACTTAGTGCCGGAAATGGCAAGAGTTGGAGTACATATTAGGTAAATCACATCCAGGGTGTTACACATGCCTGGTCGAGAAGCGGCCCTTCGTTAAGGTGGAGGAATTCTAGGATTCCGATAGGTCATCGAGTGGTTGACCAGTCTCGCGCTATATCATGACAGTCAGTTTTCAGCTTTCTCTACTGAGGTGCTCGTCCCGATGAACCAGGGCACAATCGCAGTAGTTCTCCTGGTGCCGACTTAGCCGATAGAGCGGAACGTAAGGCAGCAAAACACAGGAGCCGGGAAAACCCAACATTTGACCCAAGACATGATTCGGAGCTGATGTATATAAGGCCAAACTCGCGACATCGAACACTCCCTAAGGTATTCGGTCTTTATGGTGTAAACCGGGCCTAAACAGTGCCCTTTGTAAGAAGCCCCTAGTGTCCAGGTACGTGCGTTGTTCTGACGTGGCCACATGCCAAGACGTCAGCATCCTTCTCAATTGTACTGAGATTCTGAGGGATGTGTATCAACAAGAGACAGTAAAAAGGTTGATGCAGGGTCTTAATCTAAAAAGAATCCTTGGAACGGGTCCCTGCTGCACGTCTGCGCCTATGTCTCTGTTGTGCCGTATCCTGGATGGGTGTAGCATGATTGTCATCTGTAAAAGAGAGGAACTTAGGTGAAAAATTATCGTGCAAAAAGGTGGGTTTAAAGAAACCATCTACAGTTCAAGATGAGTAAAAATTGCCACTTGTTTGCGCGCGTTGAGCCCCTTGTATTTGTAATAGGGGTGTGGTCATCAAACCTGTATGAATTTCATGTAGCTGCGCTGGACTCGTCTAACCATGTCCGTGGTCTTGACGACCTATCGAATGCTTTAGTTGGTGAGGCCGTTTTAGTGTGCGGCTGCCAAGGCAGCCGTACTCTCTTCGGCGCACAGGAATCGCTCAATATTTCCATTTACTATAATGATGTCACGTGGACCGGGCATCTTAAGTGTGAGGGAAGCATAATGCGGTATTGCATTAAAGCGAGCGAAAGCTCCGCGTCCAAGTAGTGCTTGATAGCCACCTTGGAACGAAGCAATGTGGAAGGTTAAATTTTCGCTACGGTAGTTATCAGGGAAGCCGAATATAACCTATAGTAGCAGGTAGACCGTGCAATGAGCCCCTGGGCGTGGCGTTACTCCTCTAAAGGTAGTATTGTTGTGGCGAATTTTCGTTGGGTCTATCCCCATTTTGCGGATTGTGTCCTGATATATCAGGTTTAAGCTGTTGCCGCCGTCCATCAGGACTCGTGTGAAGTGCTATCCATCAATTATTGGATCTAATACCAGGGCAGCCCACCCTGCATTCCGGATACTTGCTGAGTAATCCTGATGGTTGAAGGTGACCGGTTGAGACGGCCATACTGTTTTGACTTTTGGTGGAAATTTCTTCTGTTCCCTAGTGTTTTGCTTGCGAGGCTCATCCTCGTCTTCGCTTGGTGTATTCTGCCCCTTATGTTCGGGTTGAGCTTGCCGGACTGCTTGAAGACCCAACATTCTCTATGGGTATGATTTGCAGGTTTATCGGGGGTGCTATGGATCTGACATATTTGGTCCAGAATTTTAGTTAAGCTGGACAGTTCATCTCTGGCGCCTTTAGAGGGCGGCTTTTGCTGACCTGGCCGAGAGCTTCTGAATCCGGCGTTTACCGCCATGCTCTTCGGGCTGTCTTCTTTATTCCAGCGCTTATTATTTTTGCTGCGTCGTGATTTCCCGTTTCCATCTCTAACTTCGGATGTACTTGGGTCGCTGGTGCTGCACCGGGCTAACCAGCTGTCCTCGCCCGTGCAAAAGCGGGTCATGAGGCTTGTTAATGCTGCCATTGTTCTTGGCTTTTCTTGGCCGAGGTGCCTGGCAAGCCATTCGTCTCGGACGCTGTGCTTAAAGGCTGCCAAGGCTTCAGCGTCCGGACAGTCGACTATTTGGTTCTTTTTAGTAAGAAACCTGTTCCAAAGCTTTTGGGCTGACTCTCAGGGCTGTTGAGTTATATGACTTAAATCATCTGCATCCGGTGGTCGGACATATGTCCCTTGAAAATTTGCCCGAAAGGCGTCTTCGAGCTCTTCCCAACTTCCAATGGAGCTTTCGGGGAGGCTTTTAAGCCAGTGCTGAGCTCGCCCTTTGAGCTTGAGGGGTAAATACTTGATGGTGTGGAGATCGTCTCCTCGAGCCATATGGATATGGAGGATATAGTCCTCAATCCAGACCCCAGGGTCTGTTGTTCCATCGTATGCCTCTATGTCTACGGGTTTGAATCCCTCTAGAAATTCATGGTCCAGCACCTCATCGGTGAAACATAGGGGGTGTGCGGCACCGCTGTATTTGGGTGTACCGTGGTGTTCGGATGTTTGTTGTGTTGCGTCGTATGCTAGAGCGTGCTGGCGTAGTCCATAAATGGATCTGGTTGCGCCGTCCTTTTGATGCAAGCCCTCGCGTGGGTCGCATATTGGCTTATGTGCAGCGTTGTTCACCGCTTTATGTTGGCCGTGAGGTCGTCTATCCGGCCGGATGGCCATTTCAATTTTTGGTTGCGGGGGATCTAAGGCCTCCTCATCGAATTCCGGTAGCAACTTCCGCTTCGGGTAGCTCTTGGTGTGGCGATTACTACCGTACTTCGTTACTGTGTTGAGTACTTCACTCCATTTGATTTTGAGTGTGTCTTGTGCAGCCTTGAGCCTTTGCTTCTATTTTTTCAGACCCTCGCCGTGGCGACAAGCCTTTGGTGGGCATTATGTTGCTCCTGGCGCCTGTCCGGTGTGATGTTGTCCGGACTGTTATCTTCGACGGGGTTGGGTTGTTCGGCTTGATTTTCCGTGTTATCGTGGTCGGCCAATGGTTCACCCTGCTCTAACGCTGGGTCTATGTGATCGTTATTTCTGCCAGGGCGGGATTTGGGGCAGCGTTTACGCCATCCCTTTGACTGCTACTCGAGGGAACCACCCGTTGCTGCGTCCTTCCGTTCCTCGTTGTTATTTTCTTTGGGTGTGTCCACCATGTATACGTCATGTGATGAAGTGGGCCTCCAGTGCCCTGTGGGCAGTGGTTCCTCTTCGACTCCTGCATCATCGTCCATACCGTCGATGTCTTCGGAGTCGAAGTCGAGCGTGTTGGTTAAGTCATCGACAGTGGCTACTAAGTGGGTGGTGGGTGGGCGCCGAATTTCTTCGTCATCCGCATCCCAATCCTGCCAGACGTAGTTCGGCCAGGATCCTCCTGACAAGGAGAGAGACCTTAATGAGTTCAGTATGTCGCCGAAGGGCGAGTGCTGGAAAATATCCACGGAGGTAAACTCCATGATCGGCGCCCAATCGGATCCGATAGGGACGGGCTTAGGCGGTTCGGAGTCCGTGGCTGAAGAAGGATCTGACAGTTTGGTAACACAGCTCTCGTGAAGGGTAAGGTCGATATTCGGCGCGATCGCCGCTGAGGGTACGGCCTCCGTGACGGGGTCCATCCACCCGTCCATGGATGGCGCAACCGGCTCCGAATTGAGGCTCGGAGCGGCTGCCGATGCGATCTCCTGAATACGGTCTGATGGTAGAGCTAAATCGTACTCATCGTGACCGTGCGGTGCACCAGGCAGGGGCTCGAATCCGTCGAAGATCAAGTCTCCTCGGATATCAGCCGTGTAGTTTAAGCTTCCAAACCTGACCTGATGGCCAGGGGCGTAGCTTTCGATCTGCTCCAGATGGCCAAGCGAGTTGGCCCGCAGTGCGAAGCCGCCGAACACAAAGATCTGTCCGGGGAGAAAAGTCTCGCCCTGGATTGCATTGCTATCGATGATCATAGGAGCTATCAAGCCTAGCAGCGACGACACAGAGGAACTCTCAATGAAAGCACCAATGTCGGTGTCAAAACCGGCGGATCTCGGGTAGGGGGTCCCGAACTGTGCGTCTAAGGCGGATGGTAACATGAGGCAGGGGACACGATGTTTTACCCAGGTTTGGGCCCTCTTGATGGAGGTAAAACCCTACGTCCTGCTTGATTTATTCTTGATGATATGAGTATTACAAGAGTTGATCTACCACGAGATCGGAGAGGCTAAACCCTAGAAGCTAGCCTATGGTATGATTGTATGTTGTCCTACGAACTAAAACCCTCCGGTTTATATAGACATCGGAAAGGGCTAGGGTTACACAAGGTCGGTTACAAAGGAGGAGATGTACATATCCATATTGCCTAGCTTGCCTTCCATGCCAAGTAGAGTCCCATCCGGACACGAGACGAAGTCTTCAATCTTGTATCTTCATAGTCCAACAGTCCGGCGAAAGGATATAGTCTGGCTGTCCGGAGACCCCCTAATCCAGGACTCCCTCACTACCTAACATATTTATCCATTTAGTTCTATTTATTGTGGCAAGAATATTCAGATCCATAAGATTCAAGACAAAAGTTTAATATTGACATAAAAATAATAATACTTCAAGCATGCAATCATGTCTTCTCAAAATAACATGGCCAAAGAAAGCTATCCCTACAAAATCATATAGTCTGGCTATGCTCCATCTTCACCACACAACATATTTAAATCATGCACAACCCCGATGACAAGCCAAGCAATTGTTTCATACTTTTGATGTTCTCAAACTTTTTCAATCTTCACGCAATATATGAGCGTGAGCCATGGATATAGCACTATATGTGGAATATAAGGGTGGTTGTGGAGAAGACAAAAAGGGAGAAGATAGTCTCACATCAACTAGGCATATCAATGGGCTATGGAGATGCCCATTAATAGATATCAATGTGAGTGAGTAGGGATTGCCATGCAACGGATGCACTAGAGCTATAAGTGTATGAAAGCTCAACAAAAGAAACTAGTGGGTGTGCATCCAACTTGCTTGCTCATGAAGACCTAGGGCATTTGAGGAAGCCCATTGTTGGAGTATACAAGCCAAGTTCTATAATGAAAAATCCCCACTAGTATATGAAAGTGACAAAACAAGAGACTCTCTATCATAAAGATCATGGTGCTACTTTGAAGCACAAGTGTGGAAAAAGGATAGTAGCATTGCCCCTTTTTATTTTCTCTTTTTTTGGGCCTTCCTTTTTTTATTTGGCCTTTCTCTTTTTTTGGGCCTTCCTTTTTTATTTGGCCTTTCTCTTTTTTTGGCCTTTCTATTTTTTGGGGACAATGCTCTATTATTGATGATCATCACACTTCTATTTATTTACAACTCAATGATTACTCCTCAATACTTAGAACAAAATATGACTCTATGTGAATGCCTCCGGCGGTGTACCGGGATGTGCAATGAATCAAGAGTGACATGTATGGAAGAATTATGAACGGTGGCTTTGCCACAAATACGATGTCAACTACATGATCATGCAAAGCAATATGACAATGATGGAGCGTGTCATAATAAATGGAACGGTGGTAAGTTGCATGGCGGGTATGGCTATGGAAATGCCATAATAGGTAGGTATGGTGGCTGTTTTGAGGAAGATATATGGTGGGTTTTTGGTACCGGCGGAAGTTGCGCGGTACTAGAGAGGCTAGCAATGGTGGAAGGGTGAGAGTGCATATAATCCACAGACTCAACATTATTCATAAAGAACTCACATACTTATTGCAAAAATCTATTAGTTATCGAAACAAAGTACTACGCGCATGCTCCTAGGGGGATAGATTGGTAGGAAAAGACCATCGCTCGTCCCCGACCGCCACTCATAAGGAGGACAATCAATAAACAAATCATGCTCTGACTTCGTCACATAACGGTTCACCATACGTGCATGCTACGGGAATCACAAACTTCAACACAAGTATTTCTCAAATTCACAACTACTCAACTAGCATGACTTTATTATCACTATCTCCATATCTCAAAACAATCATCAGGTATCAAACTTCTCTTAATATTCAATGCACTTATATGAAAGTTTTTTATATCCCTCTTGGATGCCCATCATATTAGGACTAAAGTCATAACCAAAGCAAATTACCATGCTGTTTAGAGACTCTCCAAATGATATAAGTGAATCATGAGAGTTCATCTATTTCTTCAAAATAAAACCACCACCGTGCTCTAAAAAGATATAAGTGAAGCACTAGAGCAAGAACAAACTACTCCGAAAGATATAAGTGAAGATCAATGAGTAGTCGAATAATTATGCAACTATATGAAGACTCTCTAACATTTAAGAATTTCAGATCTTGGTATTTTATTCAAACAGCAAGAAAAACAAAATAAAATAAAATGACGCTCCAAGCAAAACACATATCATGTGGTAAATAAAAATATAGCTCCGAGTAAAGTTACCGATGAACAAAGACGAAAGAGGGGATGCCTTCCGGGGCATCCCTAAGCTTAGGCTCTTGGTTGTCCTTGAATATTACCTTGGGGTGCCTTGGGAATCCCCAAGCTTAGGCTCTTGCCACTCCTTATTCCGTAGTCCATCGAATCTTTACCCAAAACTTGAAAACTTCACAACACAAAACTTAATAGAAAACTCATAAGCTCCGTTAGCGAAAGAAAACAAAACAACACTTCAAGGTACTGTAATGAATTCATTATTTATTTATATTGGTGTTAAACCTACTGTATTCCAACTTCACTATAGTTTATAAACTCTTTTACTAGCCATAGATTCATCAAAATAAGCAAACAACACACGAAAAACAGAATCTGTCAAAAACAGAACAGTCTGAAGTAATCTGTAACTAACACAAACTTATGGAACCCCAAAAATTCTAAAATAAATTTCTGGACCTGAGGAATTTATCTATTAATCATATTAAAAAATAATTAACTAAATATCACTTTCCAAATAAAAATGGCAGCAATTCTCGTGAGTGCTAAAGTTTCTGTTTTTTACAGCAAGATCAACAAAACTTTCCCCAAGTCTTCCCAATGGTTCTACTTGGCACAAACACTAATTAAAACATAAAAACTCAATCATAACAGAGGCTAGATAAATTATTTATTACTAAACAGGAGCAAAAAGCAAGGAACAAAAATAAAATTGGGTTGCCTCCCAACAAGCGCTATCGTTTAACGCCCCTAGGTAGGCATGATGATTTCAATGATGCTCGCATAAAAGATAATAATTGAAACATAAATAGAGCATAATGAAGAATATGACTAGAACATTTAAGTCTAACCCTCTTCCTATGCATAGGGATTTTGTGAGCAAACAACTTGTGGGAACAAGAATCAACTTGCATAGGAAGGTAAAACAAGTATAACTTCAAAACTTTAAGCACATAGAGAGGTAACTTGATATTATTGCAATTCCTACAAGCATATATTCCTCCCTCATAATAATTTTCCGCATCATCATGAATGAATTCAACAATATAACTATCACATAGAGCACTATTTCCATGATGCACAAGCATAGAATTTTTATTACTCTCCACATAAGCAAACTTCTTCTCATGAATAGTAGTGGGAGAAAACTCAGCAAAATAACTATCATGGGATTGAAAATTGAAATCAAGATGGCAATTTCATTGTTATCATTATTCTTTAAAGCATACGTGTCATCACAATAATCATCATAGATAGGAGGCATGCTTTCATCATAATAAATTTGCACATCAAAACTTTGGAGACTACAAATATCATCTTCATTAAACATAGCTTCCCCAAGCTTGTGGCTTTGCATATCATTAGCATCATAGATATTCAAGGAATTCATACTAACAACATTGCAATCATGCTCATCATTCAAAGATTTAGTGCCAAACATTTTAATACATTCTTCTTCTAACACTTTGGCACAATTTTCCTTTCCATCATACTCACGAAAGATATTAAAATGATGAAGCGTATGAGGCAAACTCATTTCCATATTTTTTTGTAGTTTTGTTTTATAAACTAAACTAGTGATAAAACAAGAAACTAAAAGACTCGATTGCAAGATCTAAAGATATACCTTCAAGCGCTAACCTCCCCGGCAACGGCACCAGAAAAGAGCAATGGATAGTAGATAATGGTTTTTGTAATCTGAAAATATAAAAACAGCAAGGTAACTAATGATAAAAGTGAGCACAAACGGTATTGCAATGCATTGAAACAAGGCCTAGGGTTCATACTTTCGCTAGTGCAAGTTCTCTCAACAATAATAACATAATTGGATCATATAACTATCCCTCAACATGCAACAAAGAGTCACTCCAAAGTCACTAATAGCAGAGAACAAATGAAGAGATTTTGGTAGGATACGAAACCACCTCAAAGTTATTCTTTCCAATCAATCCGATGGGCTATTCCTATAAGTGTCACAAACATCCCTAGAGTTCGTACTAGAATAACACCTTAAGACACAAATCAACCAAAACCCTAATGTCACCTAGATACTCCAATGTCACCTCAAGTATCCGTGGGTATGATTATACATATGCATCACACAATATCAGATTCATCTATTCAACCAACACACAGAACCTCAAAGAGTGCCCCAAAGTTTCTACCGGAGAGTCAAGACGAAAACGTGTGCCAACCCCTATGCATAGGTTCATGGGCGGAACCCGCAAGTTGATCACCAAAACATACATCAAGTGGATCAATAGAATACCCCATTGTCACCACGGGTATCCTATGCAAGACGTAGATCAAGTGTTCTCAAATCCTTAAAGACTCAATCCAACAAGATAACTTCAAAGGGAAAACTCAATCCAATACAAGAGAGTAGAGGGGGAGAAACATCATAAGATCCAACTATAATAGCAAATCTCGTGATACATCAAGATCGTACCACCTCAAGAACACGAGAGAGAGAGAGAGATCAAACACATAGCTACTGGTACATACCCTCGTCCCCGAGGGAGAACTACTCCCTCCTCGTCATGGAGAGCACCGGGATGATGAAGATGGCCACTGGAGAGGGATTTTCCACTCCGGCATGGTGCCGGAACGGGTCTAGATTGGTTTTCGGTGGCTACGGAGGCTTCTGGCGGCGGAACTCCCAATCTCTTGTGCTCTCTGGAGGTTTTAGTATTTATAGGATTTTTTGGCGTAGGTCTCACGTCAGGGGGGGGGGTCTCCGGGTTGTCCACGAGGCAGGGGCCCACGCCTAGGGAGGTGGGCGTGCCCCCCACCCTCGGGGGCGGCCCGGGACTCTCCTGGCCCAACTATTTTACTCCGGGGTCTTCTATTGGTCCATAAAATATCGTTAAAAATTGGCACGTCAATTGGAATCCGTTTGGTATTCCTTTTCTGTAAAACTCAAAAACAAGGAAAAAACAGAAACTGGCATTGGGCTCTAGGTTAATAGGTTAGTCCCAAAAATCATATAAAATAGCATATAAATGCATATAAAACATCCAAGGTTGATAATATAATAGCATGGAACAATCAAAAAGTATAGATACATTGGAGACGTATCACCAACCTTGTAACATAGCGATTTGTCAAAATATGAAGGTAAAAATCACTAGTAGTATATATTTTTTGCAACTAAAATTCAGTAATTAAGCATAGATGGAGGCGAGGAGGCGTGTTTAGCCAGGCGTGCAGCGGGTGGCACAGTACTATTCGATTTGACAATGGGCGGCGTAGTTCCTAATACAACTTTAATGCAGACGAGGGAGAGGGTAGCTATTCCCGAAACATTGAACGACCAATGATGCATCCTCCTTCAATTAGCATCGTGTGAATGCATGAGGGAAGTAATGGGAGGACCGAGAAAAGAGGCAGCACGATGTGAATGCAACGCAATTTGCACTCATATAATGGCGCCCCTCCATTCCAAATGCATCTACCACATCGTACGCACCTAAGCATTTGCCTAAGCACCTACACTAATAAGCGCAAAAGTGCTCACTCCAGACGCATGGAGGTGATGTGCGCGAGCAGCCAACGACTATGCCAGATGGTCCACGACACCGGCCTGCGGCATGGCACCGTGGATCGTCTCCATACGGTGTTGGCGACCGACTGGTGGATGGCGGCTGTCGACGCCAGCTACGACTCTCAGTTGGACCAGATGATCGTTCCCACCACCAACAGGTTCACCTTTGTCAAGAAGCTCGCGGACGACATCGCTGTACTCCTCCAGCCCGCGCGCCCGGGCTCCTCATTGCCTGCCACCCTAATCGGCCTCCATGGTCGGAACCTGCTCTTTCAAGCACTGGTGGCCCTGCGACTGCCCGCCAACGCCACGAAGAATGTCCACCTGGAGGTCGCGCTCGCCGCGAGGTGCCTCACCCTGCAAGAAACCGTTGACCTACACATCCATGTGTACGAGCGAATCATGTACACAGGTATCTACAAGGCCAGTGAGGACACTACAATGTTGGCCTTCTTCATCCGGCTGGAAGCCTTGGATGCCTTTGTTGAGAAGCACCTTGACCTCGCCACAAAAGCCGCTGCTCCTTACCTGCCGGTCGGTGGTCCGGCCGGCGCACTGAGTTGAGGAGGAGGAGGTCGTACATTGATGGATGCATCTTTCTTCTTGCCTCCAGTAACCACCACTGTGATCGCATCATCGTGGCCTTAATTCTTATTTTGCTATTGCATTCTCATTCCAGTCAATACAGACATGTGCGATCCCTTTGCTCAATACAGACATGTATGTTCCAGTCTTATTTTTATTGGCTTGAATGAAGGTCTATCCTGCTATTAGGCGCCGCAGCGCGCTGTGCTCGCCGTTCGGTGCTGCGGCGCACTCTGCTTGCATCGTTTGGCATGCTCTGCTCGTGTCCGTCGGCGCGCTCGGCTTGTGGACAACTTTTTCTTGCGTGTTCAACTGCTATATGCACATATATATGGTTGCTCGCCGTTGAGGCGACCGCAGAGCGCTCTGCTCGCGTTCCTCCGCACGCGCTCTACCAACTGTTGGGCATTGATGACCCACAAGTATAGGGGATCTATCATAGTCCTTTCAATAAGTAAGAGTGTCGAACCCAACGAGGAGCATAAGGAAATGATAAGCGGTTTCCAGCAAGGTATTCTCTGCAAGTACTGAAATAAGTGGTAACAGATAGTTTTGTGATAGGATAATTTGTAACGAGCAACAAGTAACAAAAGTAAATAAAGTTCAGCAAGGTGGTCCAATCCTTTTTGTAGCAAAGGACAAGCCTGGACAAACTCTTATATAGAGAAAATTGCTCCCGAGGACACATGGGAATATCGTCAAGCTAGTTTTCATCATGCTCATATGATTCGCGTTCAGTACTTTGATAATTTGGTATGTGGGTGGACCGGTGCTTGGGTACTGCCCTTACTTGGACAAGCATCCCACTTATGATTAACCTCTATTGCAAGCATTCGCAACTAAAACAAAAGTATTAAGGTAAACCTAACCATAGCATGAAACATATGGATCCAAATTAGCCCCTTACGAAGCAACGCATAAACTAGGGTTTAAGCTTCTGTCACTCTAGCAACCCATCATCTACTTATTACTCCCCAATGCCTTCCTCTAGGCCCAAACAATGGTGAAGTGTCATGTAGTCGACGTTCACATAACACCACTAGAGGAGAGACAACATACATCTCATCAAAATATCGAACGAATACCAAATTGACATGACTACTAATAGCAAGACTTCTCCCATGTCCTCAGGAACAAAAGTAACTACTCACAAAGCATAAACATGTTCATAATGAGAGGGGTATTAATATGCATATAGGATCTGAACATATGATATTCCACCAAATAAACCAACTAGCATCAACTACAAGGAGTAATTAACACTACTAGCAACCTACTAGCACCAATCCCGGACTTGGAGACAAGAATTGGATACAAGAGATGAACTAGAGTTTTGAGAGGAGATGGTGCTGACGAAGATGTTGATGGAGATTGCCCTCTCCCGATGAGAGGAGCTTTGGTGATGACGATGGCGATGATTTCCCCCTCCGGGAGGGAAGTTTCCCCGGCAGAACAGCTCCGCTAGAGCCCTAGATTGGTTCCACCAAGGTTCCGCCTCGTGGCGGCGGAGTTTTGTCTGAGAAGATGGCTTATGATTTTTTCCCATCGAAAGACTTCATATAGCAGAAGATGGCCACCGGAGGGCCACCAGGGGGCCCACGAGGTAGGGGGCGCGCCCAGGGGGTAGGGCGTGCACCCACCCTCGTGGGTAGGGTGTGGCCCCCCTGGTGAATTTCTTCCGCTGAGTATTTTTTATATATTCTGAAAACATCTTCCGTGAAGTTTCAGGACTTTTGGAGCTGTGCAGAATAGGTCTCTAATATTTTCTCCTTTTCCAGCCGAGAATCCCAGCTGCCGGCATTCTCCCTCTTTATGTAAATCTTGTAAAATAAGAGAGAATAGGCATAAGTATTGTGACATAATGTGTAATAACAGCCCATAATGCAATAAATGTCGATATAAAGCATGATGCAAAATGGACGTATCAACTCCCCAAAGCTTAGACCTCGCTTGTCCTCAAGCGAAAAGCCGAAATCGAAAAATATGTCCACATGTTTAGAGATAGAGGTGTCGATAAAAATAAAATACGGACATGAGGGAATCATGATCATTCCTAGAACAACAACTTATATAATTCTTGTCATATGATATCTTATGCTAGAGTAATAATTCAATCACAATTTCAAGTATGAATAGTAAACTTCATTGAAAACTAAGAAACTATAATCTCAGTCATTGGAGCAACTGCAATTTATCATAACATAGGAAAGATTCAACATATAAGAGCTTTTCAGCAAGTCCACATAGTCAACTATCATATAGTCTTTCACAATTGCTGACACTCATGCAATACTTATGGGTATGGGGTTTTAATCGAACACCGAGAAAGATAGGGGCTTATAGTTTTGCCTCCCAATGTTTTACCTCAAGGGTAATGTCAACAGTAATAGTTCATGAAAACTCACATCCAATTAGCCATATATACAAGGATCTTTCCAACATACCGTGCTTGCCAAAGGATAAAATGTAAAAAGGAAGGGTGAAGATCACCATGACTCTTATGCAATGTAGGAGATAAAAGTAAAAGATAAGCCCTTCGCAGAGGGAAGCAGAGGTTGTCATTCGCTTTTAAAATTGGATGCACAAAATCTTTATGCGAAAGAACATTACTTTATATTGCCACTTGTAATATGGACCTTTATTATGCAGTCTGTCGCTTTTATTTCTTCCATATCACACGATCATATAAAGCTTATTTCTCCCACACTAATAAGTCATACATATTTAGAGAGAAATTTTTATTGCTTGCACCAATGCCAACTTACTTAGAGGATCTTACTCAATCCATAGGTAGGTATAGTGGACTCTCATGGCAAACTGGTTTAAGGGTATTTGGAAGCACAAGTAGTATCTCTACTTGGTGCGATGAATTTGGCTAGCACGAGGGGGAAAGGCAAGCTCAACCATGTTGGATGATCCATGACAATATAATTTATCTCAGATGTAAGAAAACATAACCCATTATGTTGTCTTCATTGTCCAACGTCAACTCTTTTAGCATGTCATATTTTAATGAGTGCTCACAATCATAAAAGATGTCCAAGATAGTATATCTATATGTGAAGACCTCTCTTTCTTTATTACTTCCTATTAATTGCAACAATGACCAAAACTATGTTTGTCAACCCTCAACAACTTTTATTCATCATACTTTTTCTATGTGAGCTCATTACTCTCCATAAGACTCACATGATCTCTTTGTTTCTTTTTATTTCTTTCTCTTTTCTTTTATTCACTTAAGATCATGGCAAAATAATCAAGCCCTTGACTTAACACTAATCTTTATTATATAGCTCACGGACTCGATTACATAGAAGAATTATAAAGAAAAACTCATGACTAAATCATACTAAGAAATTTATTCTACTAGATCAAGATATTACCAAAAGGATCGAACTAAGAAAAACGGTAAAGATAAAAGTGATGGTGATACGATACCGGGGCACTCCCCCAAGCTTGGCAGTTGCTAAGGGGAGTGCCCATACCAGATACTCAATTCTTCTTTGTTGGTGGAGACGGTGGTGATTTTGTTGATGGCGTAGGCTTCTTCTTTAATTTGCGCTTGAGGACATAATTTTGGTCCCTTAGGTCCTCGATCTCCTGCTCCAGGCTCAGTATTTTTTTTCATAGTTCCTGCTTGTTTTCCTGCAAGAGGCGAAAAGGGATAAACTCGATTTAGGTTTCTTTACCCTATCCGGGAGGCTTGACTTTTTGAACTCCACATGCATGTCCCCAGGTTGAGGTAGTGGGACTTCATCTTCATCTGAGCTTGTCTCCTCCTTTCCCCTGGGTTCATAGTCCTCTTCTTCTTCTTCCGTAGTCCAACGCAATGCTCCACATCCCCATAGACCTTAGGATCTGCAAGGTAATCAGCCACATAGCTTTCTCCTTCCGAATCCTGGGACGACATGTTGCTCTGTCTGCAGCAGGATTGCTCAAAACAAAGACAAGAGATATTTGCATGATACGAGATTCAGAACCTCTGGGAGATATATAATGAATTTTTACCGACCAAAATACGTGTCGTGTACGAAAACGGAGTCCGGAGAGCACACGAGGTGCCCACGAGGTAGGGGGGCGTGCCCAGGAGGGTAGGGCGCGCCCTCCACCCTCGTGGAGCCCTCGTGTCCTTCCCGGACTACTACTTATTTTTCTGTTTTTCTAAATATTCCAAAACAGAGAAATATTGCCTTAAAAACTATTTTGGAGTCGGTTTACTTACCGTACCACATACCTATTCCTTTTCAGAGTCTGAAACGTTCCGGAAAGTGTCCCTTATGTATCCCTCCGGGGTTACGGTTTCAATAATATTGGTTTCAACATTTATGGGATTACCTGAGATATAATGTTTGATTCTTTGACCATTCACCACCTTCGGATTTGTGCCTTCAAAGTTGTTGATTTTTATGGCACCGGAACGATAGACCTCCTCGATAACGTAAGGACCTTCCCATTTAGAGAGAAATTTTCCTGCAAAAAATCTTAAACAAGAGTTGTATAGCAATACATAATCACCTATATTAAACTCATGCTTTTGTATTCTTTTGGCATGCCATCTTTTAACTTTTTCTTTAAACAACTTGGCATTTTCATAGGCTTGGGTTCTCCATTCATCAAGTGAGCTAATATCAAATAACCTCTTCTCACCAGCAAGTTTGAAATCATAATTGAGTTCCTTAATAGCCCAATATGCTTTGTGTTCTAGTTCGAGAGGTAAGTGACATGCTTTTCCATAAACCATTTTATACGGAGACATACCCATAGGATTTTTATATGTAGTTCTATAGGCCCATAATGCATCATCAAGTTTCTTGGACCAATTTTTTCTAGATCTATTAACAGTCTTTTGGAAAATTAATTTGAGCTCTCTATTACTCAATTCTACTTGACCACTAGACTATGGGTGATAAGGAGATGCAATTCTATGATTAACATCATATTAGCAAGCATTTTACGGAAAGCACCATGAATAAAATGTGAACCACCATCAGTCATTAAATATCTAGGGACTCCAAATCTTGGAAAATAACTTCTTTAAGCATTTTAATAGAAGTGTTATGATCAGCACTACTAGTTGGAATAGCTTCTACCCACTTAGTAACGTAATCAACATCGACTAAAATATGTGTATATCCATTAGAGGAAGGAAATGGTCCCATATAGTTAAAGCCCCAAACATCAAATGGTTCAATAACGAGTGAATAGTTCATAGGCATTTCTTGACGTCTACTAATATTACCAATTCTTTGACATTCATCATAAGATAAGACAAACTTACGGGCATCCTTGAAGAGAGTAGGCCAATAAAAACCAGATTGCAATACCTTATGTGCTGTTCTATCTCCAGCATGGTGTCCATAAGCTTCGGAGTGACACTTGCGTAGGATCTGTTCCTGTTCATGCTCAGGTACACAACGTCTAATAACACCATCTACTCCTTCTTTATAAAGATGTGGGTCATCCCAAAAGTAATGCCTCAAATCATAGAAGAACCTTTTCTTTTACTGGTATGTGAAACTAGGTGGTATAAACTTAGCAACAATGTAATTAGCATAATCAGCATACCATGGAACAGTATGAGAAGCATTTATGACATTTAATTGCTCATCAGGAAAGCTATCGTCAATAGGAAGTGGGTCATAAAGCACATTTTCTAACCTAGACAAGTTGTCTGCAACAGGGTTCTCAGCTCCCTTTCTATCAACAATATGTAAGTCAAATTCTTGTAGCAAGAGAACCCATCTAATAAATCTAGGTTTAGCATCTTTCTTTTCCATAAGATATTTAATAGCAGCATGATCAGTGTGAATAGTTACTTTAGAATCAACAATATAAGGTGTGAACTTATCACAAGCAAATACAACTGCTAAGAATTCTTTTTCAGTGGTAGCATAATTTCTTTGAGCATTGTCTAGGGTTTTACTAGCATATTGAATAACGTTTAATTTTTCATCAACTCTTTGTCCTAGAACAGCACCTACAGCATAATCACTAGCATCACACATAATTTCAAAGGGTAAATTCCAATCAGGTGGCTGAACAATAGGTGCAGAGATTAATGCTTTCTTAAGTATTTCAAATGCTTCTACACAATCATCATCAAAAACAAATGGTATATCTTTTTGTAATAAATTAGTCAGAGGCCGAGAAATTTTTGAGAAGACCTTAATGAACCTCCTATAAAATCCGGCATGACCAAGGAAACTTCTTATACCTTTGATGTCCTTGGGACATGGCATCTTTTCAATAGCATCAACCTTGGCTTTATCAACTTCAATACCTCTTTCAGAAACTTTGTGCCCCAAGACAATACCTTCATTAACCATAAAGCGACACTTTTCCCAATTCAAGACAAGATTAGTTTCTTCACATCTCTGCAAAACTCGATCAAGGTTGCTCAAGCAATCATCAAAAGAAGATCCATAGACGGAGAAATCGTCCATGAAAACCTCACAAATCTTTTCACAAAAGTCAGAGAATATAACCATCATGCGTCTTTGAAAGGTAGTAGGTGCATTACATAGACCAAAAGGCATACGCCTATAAGGAAAAGTACCAAAAGGGAAAGTAAAAGTAGTCTTTGATTGATCTTTGGATGACACATGTATTTGGGAGAAACCAGAATATCCATCTAGAAAGCAAAAATGTGTCTGTTTGGATAATCTTTCTAGCATTTGATCAATAAAAGGTAAGGGGTAATGATCCTTTTTAGTTGCCTTATTTAATTTACGGAAATCAATTACCATCCTATAACCTGTAATAATTCTTTGAGGAATCAATTCATCTTTATCATTAGGAACGACAGTAATACCTCCCTTCTTAGGGACACAATGGACAAGACTTACCCACCGACTATCAGCAACAGGATAGATTATACCTGCCTCAAGGAGCTTTAGTATTTCCTTTCTTACCACTTCTTTCATTTTAGGATTCAGTCGTCGTTGATGATCACTAACTGGTTTAGCATCTTCTTCCAAATTTATTTTATGTTGACATAGAGTGGGACTAATGCCCTTAAGATCATCAAGAGTATACCCAATAGCAGCATGGTGCTTCTTCAGAGTTTTCAATAATCTCTCTTCCTCATGCTCTGAAAGGTTAGCACTAATAATAACATGGTACATCTTTTTCTCATCAAGATAAGCATATTTAAGAGTATCAGGTAACGGTTTAAGCTCAAACATGGGATCACCCTTGGGTGGAGGAGGATCCCCTAGGATTTCAATAGGTAAATTGTGTTTCAAAATAGGTTCCTGTTTAAAGAATACTTCATCTATTTCCCTTCTTTCATTCATAAACATGCCATTTTATGGTCTAGCAAATAATGTTCTAAGGGATCACTAGGAGGTACGGCAATAGAAGCGAGACCAATAATTTCATCCTTACTAGGTAATTCTTCTTCACGGTGTTGTCTACTAAATTTAGAAAAATTAAATTCATGAGTCATATCATCTGAACTGATAGTAACAACATCCCTTTTGCAATCTATGGTAGCATTAACAATGTTTCAGAAGGGTCTACCAAATTCATGGGACAAAAGCTATCTTGTGGGGAACCAAGAACAAGAAAATCAATAGGATATTTAGTTTTCCCACACAAGACTTCAACATCTCTAACAATTCCCATCGGTGAAATATTATCTCTATTGGCAAGTTTAATTGTGAAATCAATATCTTCTATTTCCGCAGGTGCAATCTCATGCATAATTTCTTTGTATAAGGAATGAGGTATTGCGCTAGCACTAGCACCCATATCACATAAGCCATGATAACAATGATCTCCTATTTTAACAGAAATAACAGGCATGCCTACCACAGGTCTAGGTTTATCTTTAGCACAAGGTTTAGCAATTCTAGCAGTTTCATCACAGAAATAAATAACATGCCCATCAATATTATCAGACAAGAGATCTTTAACAATAGCAATATTAGGTTCAACTTTAACTTTCTAAGGAGGTGTATATGTTTTAATATTGCTTTTACGAACCACAGTTGAAGCTTTAGCATGATCCTTTATCCTAATAGGGAAAGGTGGTTTCTCAAGATACACAGTAGGAACAATAGGATCATTATAAGTGACAATCTTTTCTTCAACTTTAATAGGTGCAACTACTTTTACTTCTATGGGAGGATGATATTTAAACCACTTCTCCTTGGGGAGATCAACATAAGTAGCAAAAGATTCACAGAAAGAAGCTACTATCTCAGAGTCAAGTCCATATTTAGTGCTAAATTTATGGAAAACATCGGTATCCATAAAAGATTTAACACAGTCAAAACTAGGTGTCATACCTGACTCCTTAACTTTGTCGAGGTCCCAATCTTCAGAGTTGCGTTTAATTATTTCCAATAAATCCCATTTGAATTCAATAGTCTTCATCATAAAAGAGCCAGCACAAGAAGTATCAAGCATGGTGCGATTGCTATCAGAAAGCCGAGCATAAATTTTTTGAATAATCATTTCTCTTGAGAGCTCATGATTGGGGCATGAATATAACATTGATTTAAACCTCCCCCAAGCTTGAGCGATGCTTTCTCCTTCGTGAGGCCAAAAATTATATATATAATTGCGATCACGATGAACAAGATGCATAGGATAAAACTTCCGATGAAATTCCAATTTCAATCGTTTGTAATTCCAAGACCCCATATCATCACATAGCCTATACCATGTTGATGCGTCTCCCTTCAAAGATAAAGGGAATACCTTCTTCTTAACAACATCTCCGGGTACACCTGCAAGCTTAAATAATCCACAAACTTCATCCACATATATTAGATGCTCATCAGGATGCTTTGTTCCATCTCCTAAAAAGGGATTAGCTAGCAGTTTTTCTATCATACCCGAAGGAATTTCAAAGCAGACATTTTCATTTTCAATAGGTTCAGTAGGTTGAGGAGCAACTCTTTGCTCTACTGGCCGGGGTGAAGATACCCCGAACAAGCCCCTCAGAGGATTACTCTCCATAGTAACAAGTGACAGTAAATTTCAGCACACTATATAAATTTTTCCTTACCAAATTCCACCTATCAAAGGCGCTTCACTCCCCGGCAACGGCGCCAGAAAAGAGTCTTGATGAACCACAAGTGTAGGGGATCTATCGTAGTCCTTTCGATAAGCAAGAGTGTCGAACCCAATGAGGAGCAGAAGGAAATGATAAGCAGTTTCCAGCAAGGTATTCTCTGCAAGTACTGAAATAAGTGGTAACAGATAGTTTTGTGATAGGATAATTTGTAACGAGAAACAAGTAACAAAAGTAAATAAAATGCAGCTAGATGGACCAATCCTTTTTGTAGCAAAGGACAAGCCTGGACAAACTCTTATATAGATAAAAGCGCTCCTGAGGACACATGGGAATATCGTCAAGCTAGTTTTCATCACACTCATATGATTCGCATTCGGTACTTTGATAATTTGGTATGTGGGTGGACCGGTGCTTGGTACTGCCCTTACTTGGACAAGCATCCCACTTATGATTAACCTCTATTGCAAGCATCGACAACTACAACAAAAGTATTAAGGTAAACCTAACCATAGCATGAAACATATGGATCCAAATCAGCCCCTTATGAAGCAACGCATAAACTAGGGTTTAAGCTTCTGTCACTCTAGCAACCCATCATCTACTTATTACTCCCCAATGCCTTACTCTTGTCCCAAACAATGGTGAAGTGTCATGTAGTCGACGTTCACATAACATCACTGGAGGAGAGACAACATACATCTCATCAAAATATCGAACGAATACCAAATTGACATGACTACTAATAGCAAGACTTCTCCCATGTCCTCAGGAATAGAAGTAACTACTCACAAAGCATAAACATGTTCATAATCAGAGGGGTATTAATATGCATATAGGATCTGAACATATGATATTCCACTAAATAAACCAACTAGCATCAACTACAAGGAGTAATTAACACTACTAGCAACTGTAACATCCCAAATTTTCAATTTGGAATGTTATACATTACACCATCATTTCATATCATAATTTATTTGCTTTTGGTTTTGATCCTAGAAATTCCATGCAACTCATGGACCCACGGAGAGAGTTGAGGATTTCGTTACTTTCATATTTGAGTTTTCTCATATTTTGCGAATAGGATCATTTGATTTTAATTATTTTATCATCAATTATTTCTATTACAAAAATATGAGAGAGGGAATAAAATGACTTTCCCAAAATAAAGAAATATTGATGATTTAATAATAAAATCAAATGAGATTTTATTTCGGAGTTTTTCGGTATTTTATTTGAATTTAGGAAAAATGTGCGTTTTTCAAAATTGCATTTAGGCCCCAAATAAATGTTCACCTTGTGCGGCTTGATTTTAGAAGCCCAGGAAAATTTATTTCAGGAGTTTTGGAGTCCGTTTAGTATTTCTTTTATTTGCTTTTCTGCGCGGAATATTTTTTTTTAAAAAACGCGAACCTACTCTGGGCCGTACCCGAGCGGGACTCCGCCCGAGGGCAGCCTTTATAAGCCGCCCGACCCGAGCCGCCAGCCCACCGCGCCCGAAACCCTAGCCACCGCCGCCCGCCGCCGCCGCCGGAGCCGCCGCCGCTGCCGCCGGATCCGCCGCCATAGGTCAACCTCGTTTTCGTCGCCCGTTTTTTTTAAAAGAGAAAAAAAGAAAAAAAAGTCGCGGTTATATTTTTTTAGTTTCGGTTTTTTAAATAGATCGTTTTTTCCGGTTTATTTTTTTAGCGAGCGTTCGTCCGTTCGTTCGTTCGAGCGAACGTTCGTCGTTTTTCTTTTTCTCGGATTAAATCCGCAATTTTTCTGATCACGATTCCTGATCCGATTTTTGTTTTAGTATAACTTTTCGCTCGTTTATCGGAATCAGGCGATTCAAGCACGTGGAGTTTCATCTCGAAACCCTCTATCCGTTTAACCAACTTAAACAAGTTTTTGCCACTGTAAAAATTGCCCTAGATCTAGAATAGTAAACGAAGCCTGTTTCTTTTGCCGTTTGACTTTCGTTGCTTCGTTTGATTTGATTCTTTTTGCAAACCGTAGTTCTTAAGTTGAAGCTTCTGGTTAGATCTCTTATTTGAGTTTTACCTGTGCATTAGATGAATACTTATTGTATGCTTGTTTGTTTGTCTGCTATAGAATACCCGGAGTGCGCCGCCTGTTACTTCGAATCTCTAGGTTTCGCGGATCATCAGCAAGTCAAGTAACACTTTGATCATACCTCCTACTACCTAGTTTTATTGTGTTAGATCAATCCTAAAACATTGCATGATTAGGATCTAATTAAATTGTGGGATGGGAAGTAGTTGAGGTAGTACCTATTACCTATTGTATTATCAAACCTTTGGGAGTTACTTCTACGTTTGCCTAGTATGCCATGCTATGCTAGTAGACGTGGATTGGGTGAGTGATATCCATGACAGATGTGAGTTTGTTAATTAATCGTTTATCTAAGGTGGCAACTTAAACACACATCTGGGTGGATTGAGGTACCTGGGTATTCCAGGATTGCCTGTTTTTCTTTATGGACCGTCACCCAGGCCCAAAGGGATCATGAAATTTTTCATACTAGAAACTTCCGTGTGCAGCCACAAGCTATTATGGGCTCTAGCATAGTTGATTAAGTCGTGCAAACTCTTACATGGTAGACTAGTAGATGTAGGGGAAAGTAGGTGTAACGGTCTATCCATCGTAAGGTGCTAACGCTTCTGAAAGACTATGTCTCGGTCATCCGTTTCTCAAACACCATGTAGTGCGAGAAACCAAACGGAGGCGATCGAGTCTTGTGGGGAAAAGTGCGCAAACCTCTGCAGAGTGTATAAACTAATCATGGTTAGCCATGTCCTCGGTTATGGACAGCTTGAGTATCTAGTACTTGGATTATCATGTGAATCTCAACATGTTACTCTAAAAATTAATTTTGTTGGGTTTTGTTTAATGATGATGCTTAATTGGGATTGAGGATGCTGTCAACCATTCTTAATGTTTAACAACTACCATGATAGTTAAATAAAATTTATTCCTTTGTAGTAGGGAAAAATTGGCTTTTCGCAAAACGGTAACCATAGAGCTTTCCACCAGCCAAATATGCATATAGTATAGCTGTTTCATTTCATTACTCTCTGTGTGTTACTTTGCCAGCATATTCCATGTGCTGACCCGTTTCGGGCTGCAACGTTAATGTTGCAGACTTTTCAGACGATGATTAAGGAGTTTTTAGGTCGTGGTTCTATACTCAGTGATGCCGTTGGAGTTGATGGACTCACTTATCTTCGAAGCCTTCCGCTGTTATAGTTATTAGATGGCCTTAAGCCATATTTATTGTAATAGGCTCTCTATTGAGACACTCGATGTAATAAGTGTGTGATTGCTACTCTGTTATAAATCCTCCAAGTACTGTGTGGTGTCAGCATTACTGATCCAGGGATGACACATGAGCACAGAGATCAGACTGTTTGAGGTCTGGTCGCTACAGAGATGCTATCAGAGCACACGCTGACTGTAGGACACGACCACTAAGCTAAAGACCTAGATCACTATTCACTCTCTTCTCTTCTGACCTCTCATCTTTTCTACTCTTTAGGATGGCGGATGCAAGGAACAAGTTCACGCAACCGGATGACGATACACCCTTTGGACGTCACTTGAAGGAAGTCACTAGATACCTGAGCATAGGAGTACCAAGCTTCACCGGAACCTACAACACCACTTTACCTGAAGAAGAGCGCTGGACGATTCAAGTTCAAGTTCCAGGAAGGATGTTCATGCCAGTCACTGAGCCCATAGAGTTTTATTTTGATGCACCAACTTGGAGTCTAGGAAAGAGCATGGCAGCTCATATCGCCATGGGACGCATTGGAGAAGTCTACCGCAATGATCTCAAGGATACTATCTACCAGATTTGTGGGCGCCGAGATGAGCACTGGGAGATGATCAGCACCAGAAAGGATAGATCAATTGCAGCTTTTATCCAGGAACTAAACCAGCACATTCGACGACAGGAGAACCAGATGTGTGCCGACATGATAGACCTGAAGAAGGCAAGGACAAGAATCAAGGAACTGGAGGAAGAACTCAAGGCTACATGTGAAGATTATGAAGAAGAAATTGAAGTATTGG
The DNA here is from genome assembly GCF_002162155.2 of Triticum dicoccoides. Lineage (NCBI taxonomy): Eukaryota > Viridiplantae > Streptophyta > Magnoliopsida > Poales > Poaceae > Triticum > Triticum dicoccoides. The sequence continues at coordinate 591,964,067 of NC_041392.1, read as the reverse complement.
TGGAGAAGAATGACGGTCTGATCAAGAAGATCGGGATATTTATGGGAGGCCCTACACCAGTAGATGAAGACGAAGAACCCAAGGAGATTCGCCCGGAAGACTACATCATCATCGACGACACCGACTTGGATCCAGATGATAGCGATGATGACTATGTTGATGAAGCCGGAGTAGATATCATGGAGTCTGCAACCGAAGAATATTTCTAGTAGACCACCTCATCAGTAGTAGTAGTCCACCATGTAAATACAGTAGTCCGAGCACTTTTGTGATAGTTAGATCGATTGTATGCCCTTGTTTGAATGAATGAAGTGAATTGTTTGCTTTTGCCTCATGTGCATATGGGTAGTGTTTTCTCTTTAGACCCCCTCTATTCTAAACTCTCATCTTTTCTAAACCCTCAGATGCCTCCGAGACGTGACCCCGGATTTACCTTTCCACCGGAGCTCACCCAGTTGATGCAGCAGCAGAACACATTGATGCAGTTGCTAGTTTAGAATCAGAATCAGGGGAACAACAACAACAACCCACCACCACCACCACCTGTTGATCACTTAGCCCGTTTTCTTAGGCTAAATCCGCCGGTGTTTTCCAGTAGCACCGAGCCAATAGTAGCAGATGATTGGCTCCACAAGACAGCTAGAGAGTTGACCACAATAGGATGCACGGATGCGGAAAAGGTGAAGTTTGCCGCACATCAGCTTGAAGGACCCGCAGCATCATGGTGGGAGAATTTCACAGCCACTTTCCCTGTCGACACTGTCACTTGGGACTAGTTTCAGTAGGCTTTTCGTACTGCCCATGTTTCAGCAGGAGCTATGGCCATGAAGAAGCGTGAGTTTCGCAACTTGCGCCAAGGAGGACGGACAGTTGGCCAGTATGTGGAGGACTTTAGTAAATTAGCACGTTATGCCCCAGATGACGTTGCTACGGATGCAGCTAAGCAGGAGAAGTTTATAGAAGGACTGAATGATGAGTTGAGCATGCAGTTGATGGTAGCAACCTTCAACAACTACCAGGAGTTGGTAGACCGTGCTCTTATGATTGAAGGGAAGCAGCAGCAGATTGAGAACGGCAAGAGAAAGTATGGACAAGGGAAGTATAATTCAGGAGCTCAGCAGAAGCCACGTTTTACCCCTAGACCGGGAGGGCATTTTCAGCATACCCATGGAGGAGGTAGCTCGCACAATCACAATGGCACCAAGAATGGTAATGGCAATGGAGGAAGCAACGGCCAGAACCATACCAACCCATCAACCCCAGCCAAGAAAGACCTGAGCCAAGTCACTTGCTTTAAGTGCCAGAAGACCGGACATTATGCCAATGAATGTCCTGAAGGCCAGAATGGCAATGGAAGCTCTGGGAAGAAGCCGAACCCTTTCAACAGGGGACAGGTGAACCACGTTAACGTGGAGGAGGTTGAAGAGCAGCCGGATGCCGTAATCGGTAAGTTTTTGGTTAAGTCATTTACTACACTCGTTCTTTTTGATACTGGTGCATCACATTCATACATATCAAGGGGATTTGTGGATAAGTATAACCTGCCCACTAAGGTTCTTAGAACACCTATGCTAGTAAGCTCACCAGGAGCGGAGTATATGGCCAGTCAAGGATGTTTTCAAGTGCCATTGAGTATAGGTAGGCATGTATTTCCCTCGGATTTAATCATTTTGGAATCACAAGGATTGGATGTAATTCTGGGTATGGATTGGCTGTCGATGTACGGAGGAAACATTGATTGCGCTAGTAAGACAATTTTGCTTACTACCCCAGAAGGGAGAAGGATCAAGTATGTATCCCGACATGTGCCAAAAGGGACTCAAGTAAATTGTTTAACAGGAGTTGTGTAGGAGGAGGTACCAGTGGTAAGGGATTTCCCCGAAGTATTTCTAGAAGAGTTGCCAGGCATGCCACCAGATAGAGATATTGAGTTTTTGATTGAGCTATTGCCAGGCATAGGGCCAATATCAAAGAGACCATATAGGATGCCTGCAAAGGATTTGGTGGAAATTAAGAAGCAGATTAAGGAGTTACTGGATAAAGGTTACATTCGCGCAAGTTCGTCGCCTTGGGGATCACCAGTACTTCTAGTGGAGAAAAAGGATGGATCGTTAAGGATGGTTGTTGATTATTGAGGATTGAATGAAGTAACCATCCAGAACAAGTACCCACTACCAATGATCAATGATCTGTTTGATCGATTGCAAGGAGCTAATGTATTTTCCAAGATCGATCTGCGATCAGGATACCACTAGTTGAAGATTCGAGAACAGGATATACCTAAGACATCTTTTACCACCAGGTATGGGCTGTACGAGTATACCGTTATGTCATTTGGTCTGACTAACGCACATGCCTATTTTATGAACATGATGAACAAAGTGTTTATGGAGTTCTTGGATAAGTTTGTCGTGGTGTTCATTGATGATATTCTGGTTTACTCGAAAAGTGAAGAGGAGCATATGGAGCATTTGCGATTGGTACTTGAGAAGCTCAGAGAACATCAGTTGTATGCCAAGTTCAGCAAATGTGAGTTTTGGTTGAAGGAAGTAGGATTCCTCGGACATGTTATATCCGGAGAAGGTATAGCAGTAGATCCCACTAAGGTTGACACTGTGACAAATTGGGAAGCGCCAACAACAGTTGGAGAGATCCGGAGTTTTCTTGGACTCGCAGGATACTACCGGAGATTTATTGAGAATTTCTCAAAGATCGCGAAGCCTATGACGGAGTTATTAAAGAAGGATACCAAGTTCAAATGGACTGAGGAATGTGAGGCTAGTTTCCAGGAGTTGAAGAAATGCTTGGTTACTTCACCAGTGTTGATTTTGCCAGACCAGACCAAGGACTATGAGGTGTATTGCGACGCTTCACGTCGAGGACTTTGAGCAGTGCTTATGCAGGAAGGGAGAGTTGTTTCATATGCCTTAAGACAGCTTAAGCCTCATGAGTTGAATTATGCTACGCATGATTTGGAGTTAGCAGCCGTAGTGCATGCATTAAAAACATGGAGACGTTTCCTCATTGGAAATCATTGTGAGGTGTACACGGATCACAAGAGTTTGAAATACATTTTCACACAGAAGGAGTTAAACCTCAGACAAAGGAGATGGTTGGAGCTCATCAAGGATTATGATATGAGATTGCATTAGCATCCCGGAAAGGCTAATGTAGTATCTGACGCATTGAGCCGTAAGAGCCATGTCAATACACTAAAGACGGGAGAAATACCAAAGGAGTTAGCCGAGGATCTTCGTGAGCTATGTTTGGAAATAGTTCTGAGAGGCTATGTAGCAGCATTGGAGATTCAGTCAACTTTGATGGATAGAATCAGACAAGCTCAGAAGACTGACAAGGAGATTGCCTCTATAAAGGAGAAAATGAGCGAAGGAAAGGCTAAAGGATTTCGTGAGGATGAGCACGACACCCTATTGTTTGAAGACCGTGTTTATGTGCCCAATGACCCAGAGATCAGGAGGTTGATTCTGCAAGAGGCACATGATTCACCGTATTCAATTCACCCAGGAAATACCAAGATGTATTTGGATTTGAAGGATATTTTCTGGTGGACCGGAATGAAGAAAGATATTGCAGAGTATGTAGCAGTTTGTGATGTGTGTCAGAGAGTAAAGGCAGAGCATCAGAAGCCACCATGATTGCTACAGCCATTGCCGATACCCGAATGGAAGTGGGATAAGATAGGCATGGACTTTATCATGGGATTACCCAGGACTCGTTCAGGCTATGACTCGATTTGGGTTGTAGTCGATCGGTTGACGAAAGTATCTCATTTCACCCCAGTAAAGACCACTTACACCAGTGCTAATTTGGCAAAGATATACATGACCAGGATTGTATGCTTAGATGGAGTTCCGAGGAGTATAGTATCAGATAGAGGAACCCAATTTACCTCAAAGTTCTGGAATCAGTTGCATGAAACTTTGGGTACCAGGCTAGAGTTCAGCACAGCTTTTCATCCACAGACAGATGGACATACCGAGAGAGTCAATCAGATTTTGGAGGACATGCTCAGAGCTTGTGCGCTAGATTATGGATCTAGTTGGGACGAGAATTTGCCGTATGCCGAATTCTCTTAAAACAACAGCTATCAATCCAGTTTAAAGATGGCGCCTTTCAAAGCCTTGTACGGAAGAAGGTGCAGGACACCGTTGTTGTGGGATGAAGTTGGAGACTGCCAGTTGTTTGGACCTGATTTGATTAAGGAGTCTGAACAAAAGGTGAAATTGATTTGCGATAGGCTCAAGGTAGCTCAATCCCGGCAGAAAAGTTATGCAGATTCTAAACGCAAGGAGACAGTTTACGAAGTCAGAGATAGAGTTTATCTTCGAGTATCCCCACTCCGGGGAACAAAGCACTTTGGTGTTAAGGGAAAGTTAGCGCCACGATTTGTAGGACCATACCGAGTATTGGAACGTATGGGAGAAGTGGCCTACAAGTTGGAATTGCCTAAAGGATTGTCAGGAGTTCATGATGTGTTCCAGGTTTCTCAGTTAAAGAAGTGCCACGCGGAGATGGCTGACATACCGCTGAGAGATACGGTACCACTTGAAGCAATTCAGTTGGATAGTGATTTGACCTATGAGGAGAAACCAGTTAAGGTTCTAGAGTATGCCAGTCGAGTCACCCGCAACAAGGTTATCAAGTTTTGCAAGGTTCAATGGATCCACCACACAGAGGATGAAGCCACCTGGGAGTGAGAGGAAGATTTGCTCAAGGACCACCCTCACCTATTTTCTAGCCAACCCGAATCTCGAGGGCGAGATTCATGTTAAGGGGGGTAGGTTTGTAACATCCCAAATTTTCAATTTGGAATGTTATACATTAGACCATCATTTCATATCATAATTTATTTGCTTTTGGTTTTGATCCTAGAAATTCCACGCAACTCAAGGACCCACGGAGAGAGTTGGGGATTTTGTTATTTTCATATTTGAGTTTTCTCAAATTTTGCGAATAGGATCATTTGATTTTAATTATTTTATCATCAATTATTTATATTACAAAAATATGAGAGAGGGAATAAAATGACTTTCCCAAAATAAAGAAATATTGAGGATTTAATAATAAAATCAAATGAGATTTTATTTCAGAGTTTTTCGGTATTTTATTTGAATTCAGGAAAAATGTGCGTTTTTCAAAATTGCATTTAGGCCCCAAATAAATGTTCACCTTGTGCGGCTTGATTTTAAAAGCCCGGGAAAATTTATTTCGGAATTTTTGGAGTCTGTTTAGTAGTTCTTTTATTTGTTTTTCTGCGCGGAATAATTAAAAAAAACGCGAACCGACTTTGGGCCGTACCCGAGCGGGACTCCACCCGGGGGAAGCCTTTATAAGGCGCCCGACCCAAGCTGCCAGCCCACCGCGCCCGAAACCCTAGCCGCCGCTGCCGCCCGCCGCCACCGCCGGACCCGCCGCCCGAGGTCAACCTCGTTTTCGCCGCCTGTTTTTTTTAAAAAAAGAAAAAAGTCGCGGTTTTTTTAGTTTCAGTTTTTTGAAATAGATCGGTTTTTCCGGTTTATTTTTTTAGTGAGCGTTCGTCCGTTCGTTCATTCTAGCGAACGTTAGTCGTTTTTCTTTTTCTCGGATTAAATCCGCGATTTTTCTGATCGTGATTCCTGATCCGATTTTCGTTTTAGTATAACTTTTCGCTCGTTTATCGGAATCAGGCGATTCAAGCGCCTGGAGTTCCATCTTGAAACCCTCTATCCGTTTAACCAACTTAAACAAGTTTTTGCCACTATAAAAATTGCCCTAGATCCAGAATAGTAAACGAAGCCTGTTTCCTTTGCCGTTTGACTTTCGTTGCTTCGTTTAATTTGATTCTTTTTGCAAACCGGAGTTCTTAAGTTGAAACTTCTGGTTAGATCTCTTATTTGAGTTTTACCTGTGCATTAGATGAATACTTATTGCATGCTTGTTTGTTTGTCTGCGATAGAATACCCGGAGTGCGCCGCCTGTTACTTCAAATCTCTAGGTTTCGCGGATCATCAGCAAGGCAAGTAACACTTTGATCATACCTCCTACTACCCAGTTTTATTGCATTAGATCAATCCTCAAACATTGCATGATTAGGATCTAATTAAATTGTGGGATGGGAAGTAGTTGAGGTAGTACCTATTACTTGTTGTATTATCAAACCTTTGGGAGTTACTTCTACGTTTGCCTATTATGCCATGCTATGCTAGTAGACGTGGATTGGGTGAGTGATATCCATGACAGATGTGAGTTTGTTAATTAATGGTTTATCTAAGGTGGCAACTTAAACACACATCTAGGCGGATTGAGGTACCTGGGTATTCCAAGATTGCCTGTTTTTCTTTATGGACCGCCAACCAGGCCCAAAGGGATCATGAGATTTTTCATACTAGAAACTTTCGTGTGCAGCCACAAGCTATTATGGGCTCTAGCATAGTTGATTAAGTCGTGGGAACTCTTACAGGGTAGACTAGCAGATGTAGGGGAAAGTAGGTGTAACGGTCTATCCATCGTAAGGTGCTAGCGCTTCTGAAAGACTATGTCTCGGTCATCCGTTTCTCAAACACCATGTAGTGCGAGAAACCAAACGGAGGCGATCGAGTCTTGTGGGGAAAAGTGCGCAAACCTCTGCAGAGTGTATAAACTAATCATGGTTAGCCGTGTCCCCGGTTATGGACAGCTTGAGTATCTAGTACTTGGATTATCATGTGAATCTCAACATGTTACTCTAAAAATTAATTTTGTTGGGTTTTGTTTAATGATGATGCTTAATTGGGATTGAGGATGCTGTCAACCATTCTCAATGTTTAACAACTACCATGATAGTTAAATAAAATTTATTCCTTTGTAGTAGGGAAAAATTGGCTTTTCGCAAAACGATAACCATAGAGCTTTCCACCAGCCAAATATGCATATAGTATAGCTGTTTCATTTCATTACTCTCTATGTGTTACTTTGCCAGCATATTCCATGTGCTGACCCGTTTCGGGCTGCAACGTTAATGTTGCAGACTTTTTAGACGATGATTAAGGAGTTTTTAGGTCGTGGTTCTATACTTAGTGATGCCGTTGGTGTTGATGGACTCACTTATCTTCCAAGCCTTCCGCTGTTATAGTAATTAGATGGCCTTAAGCCATATTTATTGTAATAGGCTCTCTATTGAGACACTCGATGTAATAAGTGTGTGATTGCTACGCTGTTATAAATCCTCCAAGTACTGTGTGGTGTCAGCATTACTGATCCAGGGATGACACCTGAGCACAGAGATCAGACTATTTGAGGTCTGGTCGCTACAACAACCTACTAGCACCAATTCCGGAGTTGGAGACAAGAATTGGATACAAGAGATGAACTAGGGTTTTGAGAGGAGATGGTGCTGATGAAGATGTTGATGGAGATTGCACTCTCCCAATGAGAGGAGCGTTGGTGATGATGATGGCGATGATTTCCCCCTCCGGGAGGGAATTTTCCCCGGCAAAACGGCTCCGCCAGAGCCCTAGATTGGTTCCGCCAAGGTTCCGCCTCGTGGCGGCGGAGTTTCGTCCGAGAAGATGGCTTATGATTTTTTTCCATCGAAAGACTTCATATAGCAGAAGATGGCCACCGGAGGGCCACCAGGAGGCCCACGAGGTAGGGGCGCGCCCAGGGGGGTAGGGCGCGCCCCCACCCTCGTGGGCAGGGTGTGGCCCCCCTGGTGAATTTCTTCCGCTGATTATTTTTATATATTCTGAAAACATGTTCCGTGAAGTTTTAGGACTTTTGGAGCTGTGCAGAATAGGTCTCTAATATTTGCTCCTTTTCCAGCCGAGAATCCCAGCTGCCGGCATTCTCCCTCTTTATGTAAATCTTGTAAAATAAGAGAGAATAGGCATAAGTATTGTGATATAAGGTGTAATAACAGCCCATAATGCAATAAATATCGATATAAAAGCATGATGCAAAATGGACGTATCAGGCATGCGCACGATCACGTCGGGGCCCCCGTATCGTGCCCCGCAACACAACAAGCACACCCACGATGACACATAGAGAGGGGAGGTCCAGCGGTGCTCCAGCGGAGTTCGACAAGCATAGAGTGGAGACGCACGCGAGATAGACGGATCTCTCGGTGGTGTACACCATCGACCCGGCCGTGGTGGACAACTACATCAACAACGTTGACTAGTTGCTTGATGGAGACAAGTACAATGTGGTCGACATCGACCTCTAGTACACCGCCGGTCGTCTCAGCATAGATCATAAGGTTGCTGTCGCCCAGTTGTGCGCGCGCTATCATGTCCTCATCTACCACAACTGCATGGCCATAGAGCCTTGCGACCGTTTCAACATGTTTGTCAACATCACCGACTACAAGTTCGCCACGGTGGAAACCAAAGACGATGTAAAAGTGCTCAGTGTTACGGGCTTGTCCTACAAGAACCTTGTCGAAATCCGTGACCACCATAGGGTCTGGGGCAGCATGAAGGAGGACACCCTGGTCGAACTCGCCTCGGCCATCATCGACCCCTACTACGAAAAGATGAAGCAGGATACCTAGAGAACAAGCCCCGTATCCTAGCACAGGGCCTGGATGTGGTAACTGGATGAACCTCACCTCAGGTTCGCGGCCAAGAGCGTGTACATATGCTACGAGATGCACATGCGGATCGTTGACATGAGGAAGTGCCTCGTTACCCAAATCGACGAGCCCGGATTGAGCCACAAGTAGAGCAAGCGTCACAAAAAGTAGATGATGATCAGATGATCGTTTATGCTAGTTAATCATGCATGTAATATATAGTTTACTTTATTGGTGTGTGGAAATGTCATGTGTGTAGTAGCCACCTATGTAATTATGCATGTAATAGTTTACTTTGGTGCGTGCAAATGCCATGGTTGTAGTAGCCACCTATGTAAGTGGATGTTTAATTTGGTTATGCAAGCATGTCCTTATAAGTGTGTGTATATATATGTTGTTGTTCTGTATGCAATCCCATCGCACAACACACATGTCTTATTAGCAGCAACCGTCTGTGTTATTATCGGTATTCACACACATTTCTGATTACAGACCTATTTGCCGCGTATCACACACATCTTTTTCATTTGAACCATTTCTGTTCTCATGTCTCAACGCAAACAGTTCATCCGAGTGAACCGCATGCCGTATATCGCACACACCTTTGATCAGGCTGACTGTTTCCATTGTGTTGCCTAATCACAAACAGTTCATCCGAGTGAACCGTATGCTGTACATCGCGCACACCTTCATCTGGCTACCCGTTTCTTTTGTTCCTCCTCATCGCAAACAGTTAACTGAGATGAACCGTATGCCCTGCATCGCAGACGCAACTAAAATCTGAACCGTGTTTGATGCATCCTCCATCGCAAACATTTTGCACCTTTTTTGATGTTTTATTACACCACCGTTTGCGAGTATGGCATCGCACACAATTTCGTCGGAGGGCTCTGATCATAGTGTCGCATTAGCAGCATCCTGCAGTAGTGTTATCACTAGGTTCATGTTCATCACCAGATTGTGTCAGCATCAGAAATAGAGATATCATTGGGATTCTCATGTGTGTCCATAGCAGGTTCACTAGCATGCAAAGTCCTATTAGTTTCCTTTTTCTTTTCATTACTAGGACCAGGTGCATTATTATTAACTCTCTGATAATCTTGCTCAACTCTCTTAGGATGACCTTTAGGATACAAGGGTTCCTGGGACATTTTACCACCTCTAGTCATAACCCTAGCAACATTATCATTATTTTTACTATTCAACTCATTAAGCAAATCATCCTGAGCTTTAAGTACTTGTTCTACTTGAGTTGTAACCATGGAAGCATGTTTACTAATAAGCTTAAGATCATTAATAGTTCTGTTCATATAATCACCCAAGTGGTCAAGCATGTAAGCATTACGTTTCAATTATCTACTAACATAAGCATTGAATTTTTCTTCTTTAACAATAAAATTATCAAACTCATCCAAGCATTGACTTGCAGACTTATTATGAGGGATATCACCTTCATCAAATCTATGGAGAGAGTTTACCTCTACTACCTGTGTCGGGTTATCAAGACCATGTATCTCTTCAATAGGTGGTAGATTCTTAACATCTTCAGCTTCAATACCTTTTTCTTTCATAGATTTCTTCGCCTCTTGCATATCTTCAGGACTGAGAAATAGAATACCCCTTTTCTTTGGAGTTGGCTTCGGAGTTGGTTCAGGAAGTGTGCAATCATTATCATTACTCAATATATTATTCAATAGCAATTCATCTTGCTCAACAGTTCTTTCCCTAAAAACACAACCATCACAACTATCCAGGTGGTCTCTGGAAGCATTGGTTAGTCCATTATAAAAGATATCAAGTATTTCATTTTTCTTGAAAGGATGATCGGGAAAAGCATTAAGTAATTGCAGAAGCCACCCCAAGCTTGTGGGAGACTCTCTTATTCAATTTGCACAAAATTAAATATTTCCTCTAAAGCAACTTGTTTCTTATGAGCGGGGAAATATTTTGCAGAGATGTAGTAAATCATATCCTGGGGACTAGGCACACAACCAGGAGCAAGAGAATTAATCCATAACTTAGCATCACCCTTTAATGAGAAAGGAAACAATTTGAGAATATAATAATAGCGAATTTTTTCCTCATGAGCAAATAGGGTGGCTATATCATTCAATTTAGTAAGATGTGCCACAACCATTTCAGATTCATAACCATGGAAAGGATCAGATTCAACCAAAGTAATTAACTCAGGATCAATAGAGAATTCATAATCCATATTATTAAAAAAGATAGGTGGAGTAGCAAAAGTAGGATCATATTTCATTCTAGCATTCAAGGATTTTTCTTTCAGCTTAGCTAACAATTTCTTAAGATCCTCTCTATCATTGCAAGCAAAGAAGTCTCTAGCAGTTTCTTGATCCATAACATAACCCTCATGTACAACAGGCAATTCACATCTAGGGGGAGAAGCATAATCTTCAGTTTCAATAATATCATCAGTTTCAGTAATTTCATTCTCTCTAACCCTAGCAAGTTGTTCATCAAGAAATTCACCTAATGGCACAATATTATCAAGCAGAGAAGTAGTTTCATCATAAGCATCATGCATAGCAGAAGTGGCATCATCAATAACATGCAAAATATTGGATTCAATAACAGGTGTAGGTGTTGCAAGTTTACTCAAAACAGAAGGTGGATCAAATGCAGAGCTGGATGGCAGTTCCGTACCTCCCCTCGTAGTTGAGGGAAATACCTCAGTTCTTTGATCTTTAAAATTCCTCATAGTGATCAGTAGATATAAATCCCAAGTGACTCATAGAATAGAGCTATGCTCCCCGACAACGGAGCTAGGAAAAGGTCTTGATAACCCACAAGTATAGGGGATCGCAACAATTTTTGAGGGTAGAGTATTGAACCCAAATTTATTGATTTGATACAAGGGGAGCCAAAGAATATTCTCAAGTATTAGAAGTTGAGTTGTCAATTCAAACACACCTAAAAGACTTAATATCTGCAGCCAAAATATTTAGTAGCAAATTAGTGTGGAAGTAATTGTAACGGTGGCAAAAGTAACAGTAGTACTTTTGTAGCAATCATAACAGTGGCAACAGAAAAGTAACTTCGCAAAGATCAATATGTGAAAAGCTCGTAGGCAATGGATGAATGATGGATAATTATGTCGGATGGTATTCATCATGCAACAGTTATAACATAGGGTGACACACAACTAGCTCCAATTCATCAATATAATGTAGGCATGTATTCCGAATCTAGTCATACGTGCTTATGGAAAAGAACTTGCATGACATCTTTTTTCCAACCCTCTCGTGGCAGTGGGGTCCTATTGGAAACGAAGGGATATTAAGGCCTCCTTTTAATAGAGTACTGGACCAAAGCATTAGCACTTAGTAAATGCATGAACTCCTCAAACTACGATCATCATCGGGAGTGGTCCCAACTATTGTCACTCCGGGGTTCCCGGATCATAACACGTAGTAGGTGACTATAACTTGCAAGATAGGATCAATAACACAAATATATTCATGAAAACATAATAGGTTCAGATCTGAAATCATGGCACTCGGGCCCTAGTGACAAGCATTAAGCATAGAAAAGTCATATCAACATCAATCTTAGAACATAGTGGATACTAGGGATCAAACCCTAACAAAACTAACTCGATTACATGGTAAATCTCATCCAACCCATCATGGTCAAGCAAGCCTACTATGGGATTACTCACGCACGGCGGTAAGCATCATGAAATTGGTGATGGAGGATGGTTGATGATGACGATGGCGACGGATTCCCCTCTCTAGAGCCCCGAACGAACTCTAGATCTGCCCTCCCGAGGAAGAACAGGGCTTGGCGGCGGCTTTGTATCATAAAACGCGATGAATCCTTCTCTCTATTTTTTCTCCCCGAATGTGAATATATGTAGTTGGAGTTGAGGTCGATGGAGGTACAAGGGGTCCACAAGGACGGGTGGGCGCGCCCTAAGGGGGTGGGCGCGCCGCCCACCCTTGCGGATAGGGTGTGGGCCCCCTTCACTTGATTCTTTCGCTAATATTTTTTATTAATTACAAAAGTGATCCGCGTGAATTTTTAGGTCATTACGAGAACTTTTATTTCTACACAAAAATAACACCATGGCAATTCTGCTAAAATAAGCATCAGTCCGGGTTAGTTCCATTCAAATCATGCAAGTTAGAGTCCAAAACAAGGGCAAAAGAGTTTGGAAAAGTAGATATGACAGAGAAGTATCACCGGCATCGGCACTAGCCACCTGGGCATGACCCGTCGCGCGATGATAATAATGTCCAGGCCTTACTAGATCAGGCCAGGGCACGTCAAGAGATAGAGCTGGCGGCTCAGTTAGCGGCTCATCAACAACTCCAACGTAACCTGTCAGTGTCTATAGAGACCGGGATGACTTCCAGGATATTGGGTGTGCCATGTTTAGCATCGGCTCTATGCAATGAGCGTTTTCCAAAGGATTTCAAGTGCCCTCAAAAGGTACCCAATTACACTATGGATCAGCCTACGGATGATTGGATCGAGAGCTATGAGCTGGCTATGGAGATATTGGTGTTGGGGAACGCAGTAAATTAAAAAAAATTCCTACGCACACGCAAGATCCATCTAGGTGATGCATAGCAACAAGAGGGGAGAGTGTTGTCTACGTACCCTTGTAGACCGAAAGCGGAAGCATTATGACAACGTGGTTGATGTAATCGTACGTCTTCATGGTCTGACCGATCCTAGTACCGAAAGTACGGCACCTCCATGATCTGCACACATTCAGCTCGGTGAAGTCCCACGAACACTTGACCCAGCTGAGTGTCGAGGGAGAGCTTCGTCAGCACGACGGCATGATGACAGTGATGATGAAGCTACTGGCGCAGGGCTTTGCCTAAGCACTGCAACGATATGACCGAGGTGGATTATGGTGGAGGGTGGCACCGCACACGGCTAAGACAATGTCAACTTGTGTGTTCTAGGGTGCCCCTCTGCCCCCGTATATAAAGGAGCAAGGGGAGGGGGCCGGTGGCCTCATAGGGTGCGCCCTAAGGGGGGAATCCTACTCCTACTAGGAGTAGGTTCGCCCTTTCCTAGTCCAACTACGAGGGGAAGGAAATAAGAGGAGGGGAGAAGGAAAGAGGGCCGGCCCCCCAAGCCCTAAACCAAT
>NC_041392.1:591936538-591950046 GCF_002162155.2 Triticum dicoccoides | reverse complement strand
GGGGGGGGGGTTCTGGTAACTCCCTGGTACTCCGATATTTATCCGATGACCCCTAGAACCTTTCCGATGTCCGAATATAACATTTCAATATATCAAACCTTATGTCTCGACCATTTCGAGACTCCTCGTCATGTCCGTGATCTCATCCGGGACTCCGAACAACCTTTGGTACATCAAAACACATAAACTCATAATACCGATCGCCATCGAACGTTAAGCATGCGGACCCTACGGGTTCGAGAACTATGTAGACATGATGGAGACTCATCTCCGCTCAATAACCAACAGCGGAACCTGGATGCTCATATTGGTTCCTACATATTCTACGAAGATCTTTATCGGTAAAACCGCATAACAACATATGTTGTTCCCTTTGTCATTGGTATGTTACTTGCCCGAGATTCGATCGCCGGTATCTCAATACCTAGTTCAATCTCATTACTGGCAAGTCTCTTTACTTGTTCTGTAATGCTACATCCCGCAACTAACTCATTAGTCGCATTGCTTGCAAGGCCTATAGTGATGTGCATTACCGAGAGGGCCCAGAGATACCTCTGCGATACAGGGAGTGACAAATCCTAATCTTGATCTATGCCAACTCAACAAACACCATCGGAGAGACTTGTAGAGAATCTTTATAGTCACCCAGTTACATTGTGATGTTTGATAACACAGTAATTGTTCCTCTGGTATTCGGGAGTCGCATAATCTCATAGTCACAGGAACATGTATAAGTTACGGAGAAAGCAATAGCAGCAAACTAAACGATCAAAGTGCTAAGCTAATGGATGGGTCAAGTCAATCACATCATTCTCTAATGATGTGATCCCTTTCATCAAATGACAACTCTTGTCCGTGGCTAGGAAACCTAACCATCTTTGATTAACGAGCTAGTCAAGTAGAGGCATAGTAGTGACACTCAGTTTGTTTATATATTCACACATGTACTCAGTTTCTGGTTAATACAATTCTGGCATGAATAATAAACATTTATCATGATATAAGGAAATAAATAATAACTTTATCATTGCCTCTAGGGCATATTTCCCTCAGTCTCCCACTTGCACTAGAGTCAATAATCTAGTTCACATCGTCATGTGATTTAACACCAATAGTTCATCTCTTTATGTGATTAGTTCACATCTCCATGTGACTAATACCCAAAGGGTTTACTAGAGTCAATAATCTAGTTCACATCCCTATGTGATTAACACCCAAAGAGTGATCATGATTTGATTGTGAGAGAAGTTTAGTCTACGGGCCTGCAACATTCCGATCCGTATGTATTTCGCAAATTTCTATGTCTACAATACTCTACACGGAGCTACTCTAGCTAATTGCTCCCACTTTCAATATGTATCTAGATCGAGACTTAGAGTCATCTAGATCGGTGTAAAAAGCTTGCATTGATGTAACTCTTTACGACGAACTCTTTTATCACCTCCATAACCGAGAAATATTTCCTTAGTCCTCTAAGGATAATTTTGACTGCTATCCAGTGATCTACTACTAGATCACTATTTTACTCCCTTACCAAAATCATGCTAAGGTATACAATAGGACTGGTACACAGCATAGCATACTTTATAGAACATATGACTGAGGCATAGGGAATGACTCTTCATTCTCTTTCTATTTTCTGTCGTGGTCGGGTTTTGAATCTTTACTCAACTTCACACCTCGCAACACAAGCAAGAACTCCTTCTTTGACTATTCCATTTTGAACCACTTCAAAATCTTGTCAAGGTATGTACTCATTGAAAATATATCAAGCGTCTTGATCTATCTCTATAGATCTTGATGCTCAATATGTAAGTAGCTTCACCGAGGTCTTTCTTTGAAAAACTCCTTTCAAACATTCCTTTATGCTTTCCAGAAAATTCTACATTATTTCCGATCAACAATATGTCATTCACATATACTTATCAAAAATGCTGTAGTGCTCCCACTCACTTTCTTGTAAATACAGGCTTCACCGCAAGTCTGTATAAAACCATATGCTTTGATCACTTTATCAAAGCATATATTCCAACTCCGAGATGCTTGCACCGGTCCATAGATGGATCGCTGGAGCTTGCTCACTTTGTTAGCACCTTTAGGATCGACAAAACCTTCTGGTTGCACCATATACAACTCTTCTTTAAGAAATCCATTAAGGAATGCAGTTTTGACATTCATTTGCCAGATTTCATAAAATGTGGCAACTGCTAACATGATTCGGTTAGACTTTTAAGCATTGATACGAGTGAGAAAATCTCATCGTAGTCAACACCTTGAACTTGTCGAAAACATTTTTGCGACACTTCGAGCTTTGTAGATAGTAACACTACTATCAGCGTCCGTCTTCCTCCTGAAGATCCATTTATTCTCAATGACTCACCGATCATCGGGCAAGTCAATCAAAGTCCATACTTTGTTCTCATTATCGCGGAATATGGGCTCATTATCGCTTCCACATAGTTCATAGGTTCATCATGGTCTAGTAACATAACTTCCAGAACATGATTACCATACCACTCTGATGCGGACCGTACTCTGGTTGACCTACGAGGTTCGGTAGTAACTTGATCTGAAGTTTCATGATCATCATCATTAGCTTCCTCACTAATTGGTGTAGGAATCACTGGAACTGATTTCTGTGATGAACTACTATCCAATTCGGGAGAAGGTACAATTACCTCATCAAGTTCTACTTTCCTCCCACTCACTTCTTTCGAGAGAAACTCCTTCTCTAGAAAGGATCCATTCTTAGTAACAAAATATCTTGCCTTAGGATCTGTGATAGAAGGTGTACCCAATAGTTTCTTTTGGGTATCCTATGAAGACGCACTACTCCGATTTGGGTTCGAGCTTATCAGTTTGGAACTTTTTCACATAAGCATCGCAACCCCAAACTTTAAGAAACGATAGCTTTGGTTTATTGCCAAACCATAGTTCATACGGTGTCATCTCAATGGATTTAGATGGTGATCTATTTAACGTGAATGCAGCTGTCTCTAATGCATAACCCCAAAACAATAGTGGTAAATTGGTAAGAGACATCATAAATCGCACCATATCCAATAAAGTACGATTACAACGTTCGGACACACCATTATGCTGTGGTGTTCCAGGTGGCATGAGTTGCGAAACTATTCCACATTGTTTCAAATGAAGACCAAACTTGTAACTCAAATATTCGCCTTCGCGATCAGATCGTAGAAAATTTATTTTCTTGTTACGATGATTTTCCACTTCACTCTGAAATTCTTTGAACTTTTCAAATGTTTCAGACTTATGTTTCGTTAAGTAGATATACCCATATCTTCTCAAATCATATGTGAAGGTCATAAAATAACGATACCCGCCGTGAGCCTCAACACTTACCGGATCGCATACATCAACATGTATTATTTCCAATAAGTCAGTTGCTCGCTCCATTGTTCCGGAGAACGGAGTCTTAGTCATCTTGCCCATGAGGCATGGTTCGCAAGCATCAAGTGATTCCAAAAGTCCATCAGCATGGAGTTTCTTCATGCACTTTACACCAATATGACCTAAACGGTAGTGCCACATATAAGTTGCACTATCATTATTAACTTTGCATCTTTTGGCTTCAATATTATGGATATGTGTATTACTACGATCGAGATTCAATAAACCATTTATATTGAGTGTATGACCATAGAAGGTTTTATTCATGTAAATAGAACAACAATTATTCTTTGACTTAAATGAATAACCATATTGCAATAAACATGATCCAATCGTATTTATGCTCAATGCAAACACCAAATAACATTTATTTTAGGTTCAACACTAATCCCGAAGGTAAAGGGAGTGTGGGATGATGATCTTATCAACCTTGGAATCACTTCCAACTCTCATCATCACCTCTCCCTTAACTAGTCTCTGTTTATTTTGCAACTCCCGTTTCGAGTTACTACTCTTAGCAACTGAACCAGTATAAAACACTGATGGGTTGCTATAAACACTAGTAAAGTAAACATCAATAACATGTATATCAAATATACCTTTGTTCACTTTGCCATCCTTCTTATCCGCCAAGTATCTAAGGCAGTTCCACTTCTAGTGACCATTTCCTTTGAAGTAGAAGCACTCAGTTTTAGGCTTGGGTCTATCTTTGGGCTTTTTCATGGGAGTGGCAACTTGCTTGCCATTCTTCTTGAAGTTCCCTTTCTTTCCCTTGCCCTTTTACTTGAAACTAGTGGTTTTGTCAACCATCAATATTTGATGCTTTTCTTGATTTCTACCTTCGTCGATTTCAGCATCACGAAGAGCTCAGGAATCGTTTTCGTCATCCCTTGCATATTATAGTTCATCACTAAGTTCTAGTAACTTGGTGATTGTGACTAGAGAACTTTATCAATTACTATCTTATCTGGAAGATTAACTCCCGCTTGATTCAAGCAATTGTAGTACCCAGATAATCTGAGCACATACTCACTAGTTGAGCTATTCTCCTCCATCTTATAGGCAACATACTGTCAGAGGTCTCATACCTCTCGACACGGGCATGCTTATGAATACCAATTTCAACTCTTAGAACATCTTATATGTTCAGTGGCATTCAAAACATTTTAGAAGTCCCGGTTCAACCCGTAAAGCATGGTGCACTAAACTATTAAGTAGTCATCATACTGAGCTTTGTCAAACGTTCATAACGTGTGCATCTGCTCCTATAATAGGTCTGTCACCTAGCGGTGCATCAAGGACATAATTATTCTGTGCAGCAATGAGGATAATCCTCAGATCACGGACCAAGTCCACATCATTGCTACTATCATTTTCAACTTCTTTTTCTCTAGGAACTTATCAAAATTAAACGAGAAGCTACATCGCAAGCTATTGATCTACAACATAGATATGAAATTACTATGAGGACTAAGTTCACGATAAATTAAAGTTCAATTAATCATATTACTTAAGAACTCCCACTTAGATAGACATCCATTTAATCATCTAAGTGATCACGTGATCCATATCAACTAAACCATGTCCGATCATCATGTGAGATGGAGTAGTATTCAATGGTGAACATCACTATGTTGATCATATCTACTATATGATTCATGCTCGACCTTTTGGTCTCAGTGTTCCGAGGCCATATCTGCATATGCTAGGCTCGTCAAGTTTAACCCGAGTATTCTGCGTGTGCAAAACTGGCTTGCACCCGTTGTATGTGAGTGTAGAGCTTATCACACCCGATCATCACGTGGTGTCTCGGCACGAAGAACTGT
Source organism: Triticum dicoccoides (assembly GCF_002162155.2). NCBI lineage: Eukaryota > Viridiplantae > Streptophyta > Magnoliopsida > Poales > Poaceae > Triticum > Triticum dicoccoides. The sequence goes on along the minus strand of NC_041392.1, from coordinate 591,944,806 downwards.
CGCAACGATGCATACTCAGAGAGAACACTTATACCTTGAAATTTTAGTAAGGGATCAAAATATGATGCTAAAAGATAAACATCACATGCAATCAAAATATGTGACATGATATGGACATCATCATCTTGTGCCTTTGATCTCCATCTCCAAAGTACCGTCATGATCTCCATCGTCACTAGCATGACACCATGATCTCCATCATCTTGATGTTTATCAACGTGTCATCACATGGTCGTCTCGCCAACTATTGCTTTTGCAACTATTGCTATCACATAGCGATAAAGTAAATCAAATATATGGTGCTTGCATCTTATGCAATAAAGAGACAACCATAATGCTCCTGACAGTTGCCGATAAATTTAACAAAACAAGATCATATTATACAACAATTTATATCTCATCATGTCTTGACCATATCACATCACAACATGCCCTGCAAAAACAAGTTAGACGTCCTCTACTTTGTTGTTGCAAGTTTTACATGGCTGCTATGGGCTAAGCAAGAACCGTTCTTACCTACGCATCAAACACCACAACGCGGTATAGTGATTGCTTTTTGATATTCAGAAAGAATCTCATTGAATCTGATTCAACTAAAGTTGGAGAAACTAACACCCACCAGCCACCTGTGTGCGAAGCACGTCGATAGAACCAGTCTCGCGTAAGCGTACACGTAATGTCGCTTTGAGCCGCTTCATCCAACAATACCGATGAATCAAGAATCAACTAGTGACGGAAAGCAATATGTATATACCCACGCCCACAACTCCTTTGTGTTCTACTCATGCATATAACAGCTATGTATAGACCTGGCTCGGATACCACTATTGGGGAACGCAATAATTTCAAAAAATTCCTACGCACACACAAGATCCATCTAGCTGATGCATAGCAACGAGAGGGGAGAGTGTTGTCTACGTACCCTTGTAGACCGGAAGCGGAAGCGTTATGACAACGTGGTTGATGTAATCGTACGTCTTCACGGTCCGACCGATCCTAGTACCGAAAGTACGGCTCCTCCGCGATCTACACACGTTTAGCTCGGTGACATCCCACGAACTCTTGATCCAGCTGAGTGTCGAGGGAGAGCTTCGTCAGCACAACGGCATGATGACAGTGATGATGAAGCTACCAGCGCAGGGCTTCTCCTAAGAATTGCAACAATATGACCGAGGTGGATTATGGTGGAGAGGGGCAATGCACACGACTAAGACAATGTCAACTTGTGTGTTCTAGGGTGCCCCCTGCCCCCGTATATAAAGGAGAAAGGGGAGGGGGCCGACGGCCTCATAGGGTGCGCCCCAAGGGGGGAATCCTACTCCTACTAGGAGTAGGTTCCCCCTTTCCTAGTCCACCTAGGAGGGGAAGGAAAGAGGAGGAGAGAAGGAAAGAGGGGGCCGGCCCCCCAAGCCCTAAACCAATTCAGTTTGGGCCTAGGGGCGCGCGCCCCACAACTCCCTTGCTGCCCTTTATTTCCACTAAGGCCCATGAAGGCCCATTGACCCCCCGGGGGGTTCCGGCAACTCCCTGGTACTCCGGTATTTATCTGATAACCCTCGAAACCTTTCCTGTGTCCGAATATAACCTTCCAATATATCAATCTTTATGTCTCGACAATTTCGAGACTCCTCGTGATGTCCGTGATCTCATCCAGGACTACGAACAACCTTCAGTACATCAAAACACATAAACTCATAATACCGATCGTCATGGAACGTTAAGCGGGCGGACCCTACGGGTTCGAGAACTATGTAGACATGACAGAGACTCATCTACGGTCAATAACCAATAGCAGAACCTGGATGCTCATATTGGTTCCTACATATTCTACGAAGATCTTTATCGGTCAAACAGCATGACAACATACGTTGTTCCCTTTGTCATTGGTATGTTACTTTCCCAAGATTCGATTGTCGATATCTCAATACCTAGTTCAATATCGTTACCGGCAAGTCTCTTTACTCGTTCCGTAATGCTACGTCCCGCAACTAACTCATTAGTCACATTGCTTGCAAGGCTTATAGTGATGTGCACTACCGAGAGGGGCCAGTGATACCTCTTCGATACACGGAGTGACAAATCCTAATCTCGATCTATGCCAACTCAACAAGCACCATTGGAGACACCTGTAGAGCATCTTTATAGTCACCCAGTTATGTTGTGACGTTTGATAGCACACTAAGTCTTCCTCCGTTATTCGGGAGTTGCATAATCTCATAGTCATAGGAACATGTATAAGTTATGGAGAAAGCAATAGCAGTAAACTAACGATCAAAGTGCTAAGCTAACGGATGGGTCAAGTCAATCACATGAGTCTCTAATGATGTGATCCCGTTCATCAAATGACAACTCTTGTCCATGGCTAGGAAACTTAACCATCTTTGATTAATGAGCTAGTCAAGTAGAGGCATACTAGTGACACTCATTTTGTTTATGTATTCACACATGTACTAAGTTTCTGGTTAATACAATTCTAGCATGAATCATAAACATTTATCATGATATAATGAAATAAATAATAACTTTATTATTGCCTCTAGGGCATATTTCCTTCAGCTGGATGTTAACGATGCTGTGTGCGCCAAATATTTCACCATGATGTTGGATGGGCCGGCTCGTACCTGACTAAAGGGATTGCCCCCTAATTCCATCAACTCATGGACTGAATTGAAGACATGTTTCATTCAAATTTTAAAGATACATGTAAGCAGCCTATGTCGATTATCGACCTAGACACTTGCATCTAGCGTGAGGATGAGTCAACCACCCATTGGGTTCGCCGGGTCTCTGCTATTATCCACTCATCAGATAGCATCAATGCTGGTTCTGCTGCTTTAATTTTGGAGAAAAATTGCCGGTTTATTCCCCTCAAATAGAAGCTAGGGTGTCTTAAACGTCATTGCATTGACATGGGAGAGCTCATGGCAGCTCTTATCAAATATGCCGACTCAGAAAATACTAAGGATCCTGATTCAGATGAGGAAAAGTCAGGTAAGGGGATGAAAAACGGCAAGGGGCAACAGCAGAATACGACAGGTCAGAGCCAAGGTAACAAATGGTAAGCGCAAGCACACTGACGGCGGGTCAGACTTTGTGGCCAACTCTAATGCATAGAGCGGTGATTGCCGTCGTAAGAGAAAATTCCAACCCTAGTTTGGAGGCCCGAAGTTCAATTTTGAGGCGATATTGAACCAACCTTGCCCAAAACATGGTCGTCCCGATAAGCCATCAACTCACCTGTGGAAAGATTGTCATATCATGAGGGAGTATAAGAATTCCAGCTTTCACCAGGACCACAATAATGGTAATGGCCCGCACGACAGGTCAGGCTCCGGCTCTCACGGGCCCGGCTTTGGAGGGGTGATAACCCACAAGTATAGGGGATCGCAACAATTCTTGAGGGTAGAGTATTCAGCCCAAATTTATAGATTCGACACAAGGGGAGCCAAAGAATATTTGCAAGTATTAGCAGCTGAGTTGTCAATTCAACCACACTTGGAGATTAATTATCTACAACAAAGTGATCAGTAGCAAAGTAGTATGATAGTTTTGATAAAAGTAGCGACAGCAATAGTAACGGTAATAGAGATAGCAATAGTTCTGTAGCAAGTGTAACAGTAATGAGAGCAGTAGTAACCTAGCAAGAACAATATAAGAAAAATTCGTAGGCATTGGATCGGTTATTTGTTGGATGATATTCCTCATGTGACAGTCATAACCTAGGGCGATACGGCACTAGCTCCAGTTCAGAAATATAATGTAGGCATGTATTCCGTTCTACCTTTAGCTCCTCGTTGGGTTCGACACTCTTACTTATCGAAAGAGGCTACAATTGATCCCCTATACTTGTGGGTTATCAAGACCTTTTTCTGGCGCCGTTGCCGGGGAGCAATAGCATGGGGTGAATATTCTCGTTTGTGCTTGTTTGCTTTATCACTAAGTAGTTTTTATTTTCTGTTCTAAGTTGTTCTGTATCTTTAGTTATTGATATGGAACACGAAACACCAAAAAATTAGTGGTAGTTGCTACTCATGGAGATGGGGAACCTCGTAAAACCCTCGATCCTCATTATGTGAAAAATATTATGCACTACTTTGATAATCCTGAGAAAACCCCATTCAACATGATAATGGGAGTAACGTTGGATCAACGTGAATACATTAGGGATTATCAGTTGACACAAAAAGGGAAACTTTTATGGGATCAAATTTATATGTTGCATTGGTATGCTCGGGATTTATGCTTGAGATATGATTTTACTTGTTGCTCTAGGATGAATTCTCCACACCTTCCCTTTTCATGCAAATTTAATGATAATGAAACCTTGACTTCTTATACCAATGGTAGATATGATTACTGTGATGTGGAAAGAATAGAAGAATTTGTTAATTTTAAGGGTGCTTATGAAATTGAATCTTTGTTCAAAAAGTATGAAGCTTTTGATGATGATGTTTATAGACCTGAAAATTTTGCCATCCTTAAATATTGCTATGATAATTATAAATATAATTGCGATATTGATGCATGTATTGAGAAAGTCTCCGCTGTCCAAGAAGAGACTAATATTTTGCAGGAGTCTATGGAAGAAGGAATTTATGAAACTGTAAGCTCATTGGATGAAAAAGATGATGAGGAGAGTGAAGAACAAAAGGAGGAAGATCGGATTAGCTACCCGTGCCCATCTTCTAATGAGAGTAACTCTTCAACCCATACATTGTTTAATTTCCCTTCATGCTTACCGAAGGATGAATGCTATGATAATTACTATGATCCCGTTGATTCATTTGAAATATCCCTTTTTGATGATGCTTGCTATGCTTGTGGCCATGATGCCAATATTAATCATGCTTATGGAGATGAACTTTCTATTGTTACTTATGTTAAACATGAAATTGTTGCTATTGCACCCACGCATGATAGTCCTATTATCTTTTCGAACACTCCCAATTACACTATATCGGAGAAGTTTGCACTTATTAAGGATTACATTGATGGGTTGCCTTTTACTGTTGCACATGATGATTTTGATGAATATAATATGCATGTGCTTGCTGCTCCTACTTGCAATTATTATGAGAGAGGAACTACATCTCCGCCTGTTTATGTTTCCAACACGAAAAAATTGCAAGAAACTGCGTATGCTATGTATTGGCCTTTACTTGATGTGCATGAATTGTTCTTTTATGACATGCCGACGCATAGGAAGAGAGTTAGACTTCATCATTGCATGATATATGTTGCTTTGTGCTCCCTACTAAATGCCAAATCATTGTTAATTAAAATTGGCTTTGATATACCTTGGGATCTGGGTGGATTCATTACTTGAGCACTTTATGCCTAGCTTAATGGCTCTAAAGAAAGCGCTGCCAGGGAGACAACCCGGAAGTTTTAGAGAGTCATTTATTTCTGTTGAGTGCTTTTATAAATTTTAAAAGCAAAAAAATATAGAGGGGAACTTAAAACTTCCCAAAAAGAAAAGTGAAAGTGAGAAGGATGAGCACTGTGGAAGCGGGAGCATGCCTTGAACTTTGTTCATGCCCATGGAAACGTTGTGAATCTTGAATTGCAGAAACTTTTCAACAAAAATAATTATTCCGTTGTACAATCCATTGTATTATAAAAATAATGTGCCAAGGTTTGCCTTTAGGATGTTTGAATTGCTTGTTGGTTTGTGTGGTGCAAAACAAAAACTTTGGCTGTAGTGCGCGATTTTACATTTTTACTTGACGTCAAATGGTTCTGAAACTTTTTGCACTATCTTTCTATACAAAATGTTTATTTTTCCTAATTTTTCAGAACTTTTGGAGTACCAAAAGTATGGTGAATGTTCAGATTACTACAGACTGTCCTGTTTAAGACAGATTCTATTTTTGATGCATTGTTTTGCTTGTTTGATGAAACTATCGATTCTATCAGTGGATTAAGCCATGAAAAAGTTATTACAGTAGCTAGAATGCAAAAATAAAATATGAATTGGTTTGCAACAGTACTTAGAGTAGTGATTTGCTTTATTATACTAACGGATCTTACCGAGCTTTCTATTGAGTTTTGTGTGGATGAAGTGATAAAAGATCGAGGAGGTATCGATATGAGGAGAAGGAGGAGAGGCAAGAGATCAAGCTTGGGGATGCCCAAGGCACCCCCAAATAATTATTCAAGGAGACTCAAGCATCTAAGCTTGGGGATGCCCCGGAAGGCATCCCATCTTTCTTCAACAAGTATCAGTATGTTTTTAGTTTCTTTTCGTTCATGTGATATGTGCAAATCTTGGATCGTCTTTTGCATTTACTTTTAATTTTTTTCTTTTATGCACCATGCTGGTATGAGATAGTCCATGGTTGATTTATAGAATTCTCATTGCACTTCACTTATATCATTTGAAGTTTGGATTGCCTATTTCTCTTCACATAGAAAACCGTTGTTTGAAGAAACCTCTTTTGCTTCACTTATATTTATTAGAGCATGGTCTTTTGTAGAAAGAATTAAGCTCTCATGCTTCACTTATATCTATTTAGAGATTCAACATTAATTGGTCAATTTCATGGTTAGTCATAAAATCCTACATAAAACTTATGGATCACTGAATATGATATGTTTGATTCCCTGCAATAGTTTTGCGATATAGAGATGATAGTATGTGGGAGGTACTAGTAAATGGTTGTGGTTAGTAAGAATATTGGTGTTAAAGTTTGTGATTCCCGAAGCATGCACATATAGTCTCTCGTTATGCTATGAAGTTGGAGCATGATTTATTATTGATTGTCTTCCTTATGAGTGGCGGTCGGGGATGAGCGATGGTCTTTTCCTACCGATCTATCCCCCTAGGGGCATGCTTAGTAGTACTTTGCTTCGAGGGCTAATAAACTTTTGATATAAGTATATGAGTTCTTTATGACTAATGTGAGTCCATGGATTATACACACTATTACCTTTCCGCAATTTGCTAGCCTCTACGGTACCGTGCATTGCCCTTTCTCACATCAAGACGTGGTGCAAACTTCACAGGTGCATCCCCGTGATATGATACGCTCTATCGCACATAAGCCTTATTATATGTTTGTCAAAACAGCCACCATAACTTTTGCATGGCCATTCTGAGATATATTGCCGTGCAACTTCCACCGCTTCCGTTTGATGACTTGAGCATGCATTGTCATATTGCTTTGCATTATCATATGGCTGACATAATAGTTGTGGCTCAGCCACTGTTCATCATTTTTCATACATGTTATGCTTGATTATTGCACATCCTGGTACATTGCCAGAGGCATCCATATAGAGTCATATTTTGTCATAGGTATCGAGTTGTAATTTTTATTTCTTTTGATTTATAAGTAAATAGAAGTGTGATGATCATCATTATTCATTTTAGAGCAGTGCCCCAGTGAGGAAAGGACAATGGAGACTATGATTCCCCCACAAGTCGGGATGAGACACTACTAGGGAAAACCTTATACACAGAAACTAACCAGCAGCGCAGTATAAAAACAAACGCTAATGCGACTTAGCAGTAGCGCGCTAGGTGAAAAGAGCGCTACTGCTACAATTGCGAGGGTGTTTGCCCCAAACGATGTATTGTAGTAGCGCCCTTCCAATAGACGGGCTACTGCTAACGTACTTAGCAGTAGCGCGTTGCGCCAACACTCGCTACTGCTAAAGTCTGACCCCCCGTGCCTAAGTTTAGTCCCATATTGCTAAGCGAACAGGGTGTTTACCACCTTAAATACGCTACTTCTCAAACCATCACAAGCACTTGGTCTTCATTGAACTCTATGTGTAGGATCTGTGGCCGTAATAGGAATCTTCAACGGTTCTTAAAAACCGGGGAACATTCCTATTGCCAATTTAGATTCTACACAAAAAGATCATTGATGACTAATGTATTTTTGATTTTTTACATGCTTAACCTTAGCAGTAGAGCGTTTGCAGAAGGCGCTACTGCTATGGATGTTAGTAGTAGCGTGTTTGCAGAAGGCGCTACTGCTATGGATATTAGCAGTAGCGCATTATCCTATCCAGCGCTACTGCTAAGTTTAATTTTACCTTCCCCAACCGGCCGCTCCCACTCTCCCTCTCCACTCTCACTCCCCCGCACCCCCTCGTCCTCCGCCGCCGCCGTTCCCCGACAACCGTCGTCGCCCATCGCCGCTGCCGCACCTGCTCCTCCTCCACTGAGGTAATTCCTCCTCCCTGCTGCCCCCTCCTCCTCCGGCCGCCCCCTCCTTCCCCCTCCCTCCTCCTCCGACCACCACTCCTCCCTCCTCCTCC
>NC_041392.1:591935447-591936273 GCF_002162155.2 Triticum dicoccoides | reverse complement strand
CCTCCTCCTCCCCCTCCACTCCTCCTCCAGCCACCCCTCTGTAACACCCCGTATGTAACTTGCCATATTTGTATTCCAACTCTTGCCATTTCCGGCACTAAGTTATGTTATTTTCTTGTTGTCGGGTTTTTGTCTTCGTGTGATTTTGTCTTTGTCATGCATCTCATATCATGCCATCATGTGCATTGCATTTGCATACGTGTTCATCTCATGCATTCGAACATTTTCCCCGTTGTCCGTTTTGCATTCCGGCGCTCCTATGTCCTCTGGTGTCCCTTTCTACCTCTTTTGGTGTGTGGGGGTTATACATTTTTGGATTGGACCGAGACTTGTCATGCGGCCTTGGTTTACTACCGGTAGACCGCCTGTCAAGTTTCGTGCCATTTGGACTTCGTTTGATACTCCAACGGTTAACCGATGGACCGAAAAGGCCTTATGTGTGTTGCAGCCCAACACCCCTCCAAGGTGGCCCAAGACCCACCTAAACCTCCTCCATCATCTAGGCTGTTCGATCACGATCGCGTGGCTGAAAACCGTGCTCAATTTGGAGCCTCCTAGCTCCCTCTACCTCCATATATATAGGTCCCTCCACGAAATCCCGGGTCGTCTCCTCCCCCTAACCCTAGCAAATTTTCCCCGCAGCGTGCCGGACAACGTCCGCCCACGCCGGATGAGACCAGCTCCACCAATCCCGTCGCGCCACGTGGCGGGCGTGCCCACATCGGCACCGCGGCCCGCAACCGGCCCTCCCCGCGCCCGACCGGGCCCCGCATCTCGCCGCCCGCACCGACCAGGCGCGCCGCCCGCTCCTCGGTCCTCCGCCGCC
>NC_041392.1:591920657-591935175 GCF_002162155.2 Triticum dicoccoides | reverse complement strand
CCGCCGCAGGCCACCGCGGCCACCGGAGCCACTCGCCGGCCGCCTCGCCCCACCTACCACGCCGGCGCCGCCCGTGTTCGCCGCTCCGCCCCACCTACCACGCCGACGCCGCCCGACTCCGGCGACGCCCACACCCGCTTCGGCCGCCTCCATCCTCGTCGCCAGCGTGCGATACCCCAAGTCCGGCGACCTCGTTCTCCTCTCCGGCGATCTCCTAGGTTCGCATGTCGACTGCTACAGGAACCCTGGATCTGGATCTGAAAATCTCGGTTGATTTTTGACCTAATCCCAGATATTTTTTGCACATCTTCGTCATGTCATAACTTCATCACCGTTGCTCCGATTCGTGCGTGTAGCATATCAAAATGTTCGTCTTGACGAGCACTTAATTTCATCTCATTGCATCATGTTCATTTGAGCTCATCTTTATGCCCTAAATGCTGTTGGGAGAGTGCTAGTTTCTGTTAGTTTCAGTTTCATATCAGCATTTGCTCATTTGTCATTTTTGCCATGATTGATGTGTGCCTCCTATGATATTGAGCCCTACATGTGTTTTGAAGTATGCCATGCCATCTTTCCAGGGGTGTATGACATGTATTTTTGTGATCTTTGTGGTGACTAGCACAAGCATGCAAAGTAGCTCACTTAATGTTGCTGATTTCAGGGACTTAGGAATATTCTAAATCATTGCCCTGTTTATATTTTTATGCCATGTATCCATGTTGCTACCGAGTTATCTATGCCTCTTAGGAGCATCATCAGTAAGGATGTTTTGTAGATATTGTGGTGATCTATCCATCCATGTCTTTGTTTGCATTTATGGAGCACCCTAGCTTGACTCAATTGAGCTCTACTTTTGCTATAAAATGTTCCGGGCAGAATGTTTAAATGTTAAGCATTTTCCGAGCTTGTTGTAGATCCGTGCATGCTATGATGTTGTTCTTGCCATGTTTATCTTCTATGCCATGTCTACGTGCTGGGTGTATGCTTAGTTTGTCATGCAATGCCTTGTAGTGAGTGCATCGAGCTCGTAAACATGACTACTTGATATTTGTTTTGCCATGTTCCAGTTTTTCACTAAGTCTGAATCTGTTAACGATAATTGCTATGTTCACATGGTTGCCATTGTATTTTATGGTCCCTTTTGGCTTATGGTCTGTAAGGGACTTTTGTTGTGTGCATTGATTAGCTTCGTGCCATGCCTTGATTTGCCATGATATTTTTCTGTAGCATGTAGTTACCTTGCTCTAAACATTGCTTCCTGATGTTAAATTCCTGACATGTTGCTATTTTCACTAAGTCTGTAACCTGTTATCTTTTGCACTTTTGCCATGCTTGTTTGAACCTGCAATTGAGTGAATTAGCCATAACTCAGTGTTCATCTTTTGTCAAGCATCTTGAGTGGACCCTGCCATGTATTTTGTTGCTATGTTAGAGTGCTGTAGCATGTTGTTCTTGACGCATTTAGATGGCCTCATGCTGTTACTCACAGATCGGTGCCATATTTGTTTTGCTTGTCATTTCCAAACCATGCATCCGATTCTAGTGATCTTTATATCGATTTCGACCGAAATCAACTCATCTTTCAGGTGGCACTCTTGGTTTTCCAAGTTGAGGCCAGGTTCAATCATTCCTTTTCGAAACATGCCTATGCATCGCATATCACATCCCGCATATCATTACATGTTTCGCATCATGTTGTTTGTGCATTGCACGTGGCTGATTGTGTCTCCCTTTGCTTGTTGTTCTTGCTTAGGTAGAGCCGGGAGAAGAGTACGTGATCGAGGATCCCGTTCAGTACGTTTACGAGGACCAAGCTAACGTCAAGTCGGAGAACTTTGCAGGCAAGATGACCATACCCTCGAAATCACTTCAATCTTTGCTTGCTAGATGCTCGCTCTATTGCTATGCCTATGCTTCGATACCTACCACTTGCTTATCATGCCTCCCATATTTCCATGTCAACCCTCTAACCCACCTTGTCCTAGCAAACCGTTGTTTGGCTATGTTACCGCTTTGCTCAGCCCCTCTTATAGCGTTGCTAGTTGCAGGTGAAGATTGGAGTTTGTTCCTTGTTGGAACACGTTTATTGTTGGGATATCATATTATTGTCTTGTCTATTTTAATGCACCTATATACTTGGTAAAGGGTGGAAGGCTTGGCCTTATGCATGGTGTTTTGTTCCACTCTTGCCGCCCTAGTTTCTGTCATATCGGTGTTATGTTCCTTGATTTTGCGTTCCTTACACGGTTGGGTTATAATGGGAACCCCTTGATAGTTCGCCTTGAATAAAACTTCTCCAGCAATGCCCAACCTTGGTTTTACCATTTGCCACCTAGCCTCTTTTTCCCTTGGGTTTCTGGAGCCCGAGGGTCATCTTTATTTAAACCCCCCGGGCCAGTGCTCCTCTGAGTGTTGGTCCAAACCAGAGCCCTTTGCAGTGCCCCCTCGGGGAAACTCGAGGTTTGGTTTTAGTTGTATGGAGCGCTCATTTGAGTGTGCCCTGAGAACAAGATATGTGCAGCTCCTATTGGGATTTGTCGGCACATCCGGACGGCTTTGCTGGTTTAGTTTTACCATTGTCGAGATGTCATGTAACCGGGATTCCGAGTCTGATCGGATTGTCTTGGGAGAAGGAATATCCTTCGTTGACCGTGAGAGCTTGTGATGGGCTAAGTTGGGACACCCCTGTAGGTATTTGATCTTTCGAAAGCTGTGCCCGCGGTTATGGGCAGATGGGAATTTGTTAATGTCCGGTTGTAGAAAACCTAAAGCTTAACTTAATTAAAATGAATCAACTGAGTGTGTGGCCGTGATGGTCTCTTTTCGGCGGAGTCCAGGAAGAGAACACAGTCTCGATTTATGCTTGATCGTAGGTTGTTCTAGGATCACTTCTTGATCATAGTTGTTCGACGTGACTTTGCCTTCCCTTCCCGCTCTCTTTTGCGTATGTTAGCCACCATATATGTTAGTCGATTGCTGCAGCTCCACCTCATACTTTTACCCTTCCTATAAGCTTAAATAGTCTTGATCGCGAGGGTGTGAGATTGTTGAGTCCTCGTGACTCACAGATTCCTTCCAAAACCAGATGCAGGAACCGATGATACCGCTCCAGGTGATTTGACTAAGCTCAAGTGGGAGTTCGATGAGGACTCAGGATGATACTATGTTTCTTTTCCAAACGATCAGTAGTGGTGCCCAGTTGGGGCGATCGGGGACATTGTTGCATGTTGGGTTTATCTTTATTTTGGTTCTGTAGTCAGACCTTGAGTGTAACTGGATGAATGTAATGATATTTATGCTATTTTTGTGATGTGGCGAGTGTAAGCCAACTATGTACCTTTTCCCTTTATTCATTACATGGGTTGTTGTGAAGATTACCTCACTTGCGACATTGCTTACTATGCGGTTATGCCTCTAAATCGTGCTTCGATACGTGGGAGATATAGCCACATCGTGGGCGTTACACCCTCCTCCCTCCTCCTCCTCTCTACTCCCTACTCCTCCCTCCTCCTCCCCTCCTCCCTCCTCCTCCTCCCTCCTCCCTCCATCTCTCCTAAACCCTAAACCTTTTTGTACTGTTCTTGTATAACGTAGTTTTTTTTACTGTTTTAGTAAGAATTTTTTTATTTATAGTAAGTGCTTAGTTGAACTAGTTGAATTAATAGAACTATTTGATTTTTAGTAAGAAAATTTAGGTATATGAATTTCATGATCTATTTAAGATTTTACTATAGAACTAGTTTATTTTTAGTAAGAAAATTAATAGAACTAGTTTATTTTTAGTAAGTGCTTAGTTGAACTAGTTTAATTAATAGAACTAGTTGAATTTATGTCATTATCACTTTGTCATCAAAGAATGCTATATGAGATTTGATGATCTAATTAAATTTTACTAGGTGGAATATGCAGGCTTTGTACAGTCGTGTCTCCTTGGAGTGATCATCATCCGAGCTACCTCTACTTCCTCTACACCCGAGTCGGTGAGCTAAAAGTCCACCTCCTCTTTATCCACTCCTCAGTGTGTTGAATAGAGTAGAATTAGGGTATTTAGTCGGTGAGGTCATGTGCGAATGCTTATGATAATTGATCCGGATGGAAGTTTAAGCATGCATCATTTTATGTGTATGAACATCTTTGTATCGCTGGGAAAATCAGAGTGGCCTATATTTTACCGGAGTGTTGATTCATTCCTGTTCCGGCAAAGTTTCAGGTGCTCGATATGTCCTATTTTAGCAAAGGTCATGCCAGATTTTTTCATGAATTTAAGCATGACTTGTGCTAGAATATGTAGGAAATATCGAGTGCCCCGGATTTGTGTGATGAGTTTCCTGGTAGTTGCCTTCGATCGATTTTCAATTAATGTTTAAACTATGAACATAGGAAATGTCTGACGACGAAAAGGATTTTGGTATTTGCGAATACTACGAAGACGAGCGCGGTCTGTGCGACAGAATCTTCATAGTTGATGATAGGCGCTTCAGCATCAAGCTAGACGAGAACTTCGAAGTGGATACAGTAAGTCACAATGACAAGTCTTTTTTCATAATTAAGCATGATTTCTGCTTCATTTGCTTCAACTTATAATTTAATTTTTTACTATTCTACTAGCGTATCCCCTGCCATGCAAGAGTTTTTGTCTTGGATAAGTTAGGTTTCAATTCTATGAAAACTATGGAGGTAAAGAGAGTTTACTTGAAGACCGAGCATGGTTATGCTTTCCATGCAAAATTATAAGATGCAGACACCTACACCTATTTTGAATGCAAAACTTGGCAAGCACTATGCAAGGCTTATGCATTTGAGCCTGATATGGTTATCACCTTTGATATTCGTTCGGAAGATGATACGGAAGATAATATAGACATCTGGGTCAATGTGCAGACGCCTCCAGTTCTACCTTTATGTGAGTTTCTCAACCATATTTAGTCTTTGATATTGTTTATTCAAAAATAGATGACAACTAATTTCTATTGACAACTTATATCCATTCAAGCAAACATGTCTGGCGCTTGGTAGACATGACCGTCCACTGTCCCGGGGCTGAACTAAACTGCGAGGAGATATGTCATTATGTTAAATGGCTTCAGGATCTTGATGCTGTCAAGACAAATTATTTTCCTGGACTTAAAAATCTTAGTACTCAAAATGTGCGACCAATAGTGTTCGTATTGAACTACGGTCACATCTATTTAGGAAAGATGGTAAGATTTTTACTATTAGTCCTTAGTGCATCTTTTGCATACATTATTTTTAAGCTAAACTTCATTGCTAAGTATGTTACTATACGATGTTCTTCAATAGGGACTCCAGGTGATAGTTGTGCCTCAATGGATCGTGACTAAAGGTCGCATGTCAATGATTAGCTTACGGACAAGACATCCTACATTGCACATGAGTGCATTCAGGATTTCTAAAACATAGGAATGCTTAATAGTGAAAGACTGGAGCAGAATTGTGAATGATCACAGAGAAGTACTAGGGGGCAGCAATCAGAAGCGCATCCCATGATTAGGAGACAGGTTCATCTGCATGCTCCAACATGATGAAGCAGGAGTGCAACACATGTTCTATGCTATTTTACCTGAGAGAGAGAGAGAGAGCAGCAGGAGTTATTAGCTAGCTAGAATAAGTTTGAAGATGATGATGTGCTACACTATGACTATGATGATTCAATAGCTAGTTTTGGTGGTAATGACTATGATGATTATTATTAGCTAGTGTTGGTGGTGATTAGATAGCTACACTATGACTATGATGATTAAATAGTGGTAATGACTATGATGATTATTAGCTAGTATTGTTGGTGATGATATGATGCAAGAGTTTTTATATTAATATGATGATGATCATGATTATCATGATTATTTTTTATTATGATCATGATTAGTTATTATATCATTGGTGGAAGGAACGCGGATTAGATTCATGTGGATGGATCAAAAGTGACCAAAAGTTGACTTAGTAGGATTGTCGTCCTAATTCAACTTTTGATTCATCTGAATCTAATCCATGTTTCTTCCTCACAATGATATATTAATTCATCATGGACATAATGATATAACAACCTCTTAATTGGTACTATATCAAAATTTGTATAACGGCGTATAAATACACTAAAAATAATAAAAAGAAAAACAGAATACTAGTAGCGCTGGACAGGAAACACACTACTACTAGTTATATTAGCAGTAGTGCTCGAAACAACACATGCTACGGCTATATGTCTTATTAGTAGCATGTGCTACGCGCGCTACTGCTAAGGAATAGCTGTAGCGCCTACTAGTAGCATGGTGCGGTGCCCCGCGCTACTAGTAGGCATTAAACCCGCGCTACTACTAGGCTTTTCTCTAGTAGTGAGACTCCGAACAATGAGAGAAAAATAAAAAGGAAAAAAGAAAAAAAGAAAAGAAAAGAAAAGAAAAGAAAGAAAAATAAATAAATAAACAAAGAGAGAAGGGGCATTGTTAGTATCCTTTACGACACTTGTGCTTCAAAGTAGCACCATGTTTTTCATATGGAGAGTCTCCTATGTTGTCACTTTCATATACTAGTGGGAATTTTTCATTATAGGATTAGATGCACACCCACTTAGTTTTCATATTTAGCTTTCATACACTTATAGCTCTTAGTGCATTCGTTGCATGGCAATCCCTACTCCTCGCATTGATATCAATTGATGGGCATCTTCATAGCCCGTTGGTTAACCGCATCGATGTGGGACTTTCTACTTTTTTTGTCTTCTTTATATTTACCCCTATCATTATACTCTATTCCACCCGTAGTGCTATATCCAATGCTTGCGCTCATGTATTGCATGAGGGTTGAAAAAGCTGAAGCGCGTTAAAAAGTATGAACCAATTGCTCGGCTTGTCATCGGGGTTGTGCATGATAAATACTTTGTGTTAAGAAGACAGAGCATGACAAGACTATATGATTTTGTAGGGATAACTTTCTTTAGCATTGATATTTTGGAAGACATGATTGTTTATTGGGATGCCTGAGTATTGATGTCTTTATGTCAAATTATAGACTATTGCTTTGAATCACTTATGTCTTAATATTCATGCCATGACTAGACATATGATCAAGTTTATGCTAGGTAGCATTCCACATCAAAAATTATCTTTTTTTATCATTTACCTGCTCGAGGACGAGCATGAATAAAGCTTGGGGATGCTGATACGTCTCCGTCGTATCTATAATTTTTGATTGTTTCATGCCAATATCATACTACTTTCACATGTTTTTGGCAACTTTTTATATGATTTATTGGACTAACCTATTGATCTAGTGACCAGTGCCAGTTCCTGTTTTATGCATGATTTTTGTATCACAGAGTATCCATATCAAACAAAGTCCAAATGCAATAAAATTTCACAGAGAATTATTTTGGAATATATGTGATTTTTTGGAGTTGGAATCACCGCAAACGGAGGTCTACACAGCCCACAAGACACCAGTGCACGCTAGAGGCCCTTGGGGCGTGGTGGTGGGTTGTGCCCTCGTCGAACGTCGGTTGGAGCTGTACTTCAGGTGCAAGGAAGCTTATGTCCAGAAAAAAATTGTGTTCAAATCTCAGTGCAATCGGAGTTACGGATCTCCCGAAATATAAGAAATGGTTTTCGGCCAGATCAGGGGAACGTGAAACAGAAGAGAACAGAGAGGCGGATCTAATCTCGGAGGGGCTCCTGCCTCTCCGCCACCATGGAGACCAAGGACTAGAGGGGGAACTCTCCTCCCATCTAGGGGGAGGCCAAGGAAGAATAATAAGGAGGGGGGATCTCCCCCCTCGCTTCCCGTGGCGCCGGAGTGCCGCCGGGGTAACGATCGTGACAGCGATCTACATCAACAATCTTGCTACTGTCAACACCAACTTTATCCCCCTCTATGCAGCGGTGTAACACCTCTTTCCCCTACTGTAATATCTACTTAAACATGGTGCTCAACTCCATATATTATTTCCCACTGATCTATGGTTATCCTATGATGTTTGAATAGATTCGTTTTGTCCTGTGGGTTAATCGTGATCTTGGTCGGTATGATTGTATATTTTATTTATGGTGTTGTCCTACAGTTCCCTCCGTTCTCGCACAAATGTGAGGGGTCCCCGCTGTAGGGTGTTGCAATATGTTCGTGGTTCGCTTATGGTGGGTTGCGAGAGCGAGAGAAGCTTAAACCCGAGTAGGTGGGCTATGGCGTATGGGAGTAAAGAGGACTTGATACTTAGTGCTATGGTTGGGTTTCATGACCTTAATGATCTTTAGTAGTTGCGGATGCTTGATAGAGTTCCAATAATAAGTGCATATGATCCAAGTAGAGAAAGTATGTTAGCTCATGCCTCTCCCTCATATAAAATTACAAGAATGATTACCGTTACTTGTTATCGATTGCCTAGGGACAAATGACTTTCTTATCAACAAAATCTCTCTACTAAAACTAACTTAGTTGTGTATTTGTTTAAATAGCCACTAAATTTTATTTATGTGTTCTTTATTATCTTGCGAACCTATCCTATCACACCTACAAAGTACTTCTAGTTTCATACTTGTTTCCGGTAAGGCGAACATCAAGTGTGCGTAGAGTTGTATCGCTGGTCGATAGAAGTTGGGGGAATATTTGTTCTACCTTTAGCTCCTCATTGGGTTCGACACTCTTACTTATTGAAAGAGGCTACAATTGATCCCCTATACTTGTGGGTTATCACCTTTGTCACGAGAGAGCCGTCTAACAGAGAGCTAGGATAAACTTACCTGCTGTCGTAGTCTCTCCGCCATGTGGCCCATTCGTACTCTTAACAGTCAATCTTTTCAATAAGACCCTGAACTAGTTAAGTTAAAACAACAGACTTATTTCACTTGAGAGCTAGCTTACGGGATAAAAATTGATTTTTTTTCAAAAAACAAAATAGAGCTAGACTCTTCTGGACCTGTAAAGCTTCTGGCTTACAGACTTACATCCTTACAGCATCATTATGATATTGGTCTACATGTATGACTTCATATTTCAATAAATATTTCTGTTTTTTCTAACCGGCCCTGGTTATAGACTTTAAGTCGCCAAAACATATTATATTGGACATTATGACCCGCCCTAGCGTAAACCGCCAGAGTATATGTTGTTCACTATGTGTGCAGGAACATTGCAAAATAACATGATATTCGTCGCAAACTCATCAGTGGCACACAAAATATTTCATTAGCAGTTTTAAGTCTCAACATGCATGATGGCATGGCAGATCATTATTTAAACTAGCCTATTACACGACTTTCTCAGCCAAATTATTAAGAGTTTTTGAAGAAGTGGTGTGCTGCAATCTGAGAGCTACCCCTTGGATCAATTGTTCTAGCCTTAGCGAGTTGAAGCCTCCGGGTTATCCTGCAATGGTTCTTCCTCTTCTCCCTCCATCGTCTGGAAATCAGATGATGCCGAGTTGATGCCAGTTAAAGCTCGAAATTCGGCTTCATCGTCTATAAGGTTGGACGGATCAACATCAGGAGCAAAAGTGTGCTTACGGATTGGAGGAATGAGCTCGACAATATCATAAGTCGGTGCTTTCACTCTCTCATTCTCCTTGGTGTAAGCCGCCTGGTACTTAAACAAATCTGTCTCCTCGGCCAGTTTACTTGCTAGGGGGAGCACTTCTCTTACGCATGTGGTGAAGTCGCTGGCATCAAAGGGAGACCCGAATTCTTTGTAGCTCGGACAACCAGTAGCCATCTCCTCCGGGTCTAGCTTCGCCTGCCATGCTTTGGCCCGGCTCAAAGCAGTGATGGCACCGGCTCGAGCTGTGGATCACTTTCTCTCTTCAATCCTCTTGGGCATGACAGATAACTTGTCTAAAACATCCTTGATGAGTGAAGGTGGTTGTTTGTTATGCGAGATAACCGCTAAGGATCGCTGCGTGCCTGTATGCAGATACTCCACCAGAGTATAAACCGTCTTCAACTTCACCAGTATTCTTGTCCAAGGTTAGATCTTCTGGGCCTGCATGCACAACATAGGATAAGTTGCCAGGCAGGTTAAGGAAAGTTACTGGTGCAAAATTGCCATGAAATATCACTTACCAAAGATGGAGGTTGTCATTTGATTTACATGCCGCTTTAAACCGGACAACTCTTCATTCACCGGTTTAAGAGCCACTTCAACATCTTCAGCTCTCTTCAAAAGAGTGGCCATCTTGGTTTCCCAACCGGCTCTCTGCGTGTTGAAATCCGTCTTCAACTTTTCAGAAACCTCCAAGGCGGATTTCAGTTTTGATTTGGCCTTTGATATTTTTGATTATTGTAAGGTGATGTTCTTCCGCAGATCGGCCACCTGAGATTCCTTCATATTTAATTTAGCCTGCAAAGATAAGTCGAGAAGCACTCAGGAGTTATGGTACTTATTCCATTGAAGTCCCAAGCACATTACAAAAAATTTACTTGGCACTTGGGGGCTAATGTAGATCGTTCTTTTTCAAGACAAATTTTTAATGACCCGGCTCAATTTTTTCAAATTAAGCCGGCTCATGGGGGCTACATATTTGGATTTAAACTTCTTCAACTTAAGCCGTCCCTTGGAGGCTACTCATTTGGGTCTAAGGGAGATATGGTCATTTGACCGGATCACAAGAAGGCTGTCATTTAAAGTCTACAACATTCTCAATTTTTTCGTATCCTATAGACTTGGCGGCTGACATATATTCATACGAGAAGGGTTTCGATGTTTACCTCAAAGCGCTCTTTCATCAAATTGACTAAACCGGCTTCCATGTCTCGATTGGAGTGAAGGCAGCTTAAGTAGCCCGAATGAATCTCATTGGTGCTGAAGCAAGCGTAGCTTTCCAAGTCCAATTTCCATTTGCCTTTATCAGCAGCTGGAAATTCTTCTTTGGCACTGTGTTTTGATAAAACAGTGGGATGGCCTGGCTCTGTATAACTAGTCCTGGTGATTATAACATCTTCAGCCTCTTCAGTAGGCTTGATGGTGCTTGGCGGTTCAGTACGGGGCGGGTTAACGCCCATTAGATCCACCATGGAATCGTAAGTTTCTCATGGCGTGTCATCAACAGAAGCACTGGAGTTTGTTGAGAGATGTAACACCCACAATGCGGCTATATCTCCCACGTCTCGGAGCATGACTTAGAGGCATAACCGCATAGTAGGCATGTCGCAAGAGGGGTAATGTTTACACATCCCATGTACTGAATAAGAAAGGGATAAAGAGTTGGCTTACAATCGCCACTTCACACAATACATAAGTATAGCATTACATCATCCAGAATACAATCAAGGTCTGACTACGGAACCAAATAAAGAAATACAACCCCTAATGCTAGATCCCCGATCGCCCCAACTGGGCTCCACTACTGATCAAAAGGACACGAAACAACACAACGAATAAGATCTTCATCGAGCTCCCACTTGAGCTGGGTTGCTTCACCTACACTGGTATCATCGGCACCTGCAACTGTTTGGAAGTATCTGTGAGCCACGAGGACTCAGCAATCTCACACCCTCGCGATCAAGACTATTTAACCTTACGGGTAGGAAAAGGTAGTGAGGTGGAGCTGCAGCAAGCACTAGCATGTATGGTGGCTAACTTACGCAAATGAGAGCGAGAAGAGAAGCAAAGCATGGTCGTGAACTAGAAGTGACCAAGAAGTGATCCTGAAACTACTTACGTTCAAGCATAACACAAGAACTGTGTTCACTTCCCGGACTCCGCCGAGAAGAGACCATCACGGCTACACACGCAGTTGATGCATTTTAATTAAGTTAAGTGTCAAGTTCTCTACAACTGGACATTAACAAATTCCCATCTGCCCATAACCGCGGGCACGACTTTTGAAAGTTGAAAACCCTCTAGGGGTGTCCCAACTTAGCCCATCACAAGCTCTCACGGTCAACGAAGGATATTCCTTCTCCCAGGAAGACTTGATCAAACTCGGAATCCCGGTTACAAGACATTTCGACAATGGTAAAACAAGACCAGCAAAGCCGACCGATGTGCCAACAAATCCCGATAGGATTCACACGTATCTTGTTCTCAGGTCACAGTGAATGAGCGCTCTGTACAACTAAAACCAAACCTCGAGTTTCCCCGAGGTGGCGCTGCAAAGGACTCTAGTTTGGACCAACACTCGGAGGAGCACTGGCCCGGTGGTTTAAAATAAAGATGACCCTTGAGTCTGCAGAACCCAAGGGAAAAAGGCTTAGATGTGAAATGGTAAAACCAAGGTTGGGCCTTGCTGGAGGAGTTTTATTCAAAGCGAACAATCAAGGTGTTCCCATTATAACCCAACCGCGTAAGGAACGCAAAATCAAGGAACATAACACCGGTATGACGGAAACTAGGGCGGCAAGAGTGGAACAAAACACCAGGCATAAGGCCGAGCCTTCCACCCTTTACCAAGTATATAGATGCATTAAAGTAAACAATATATGTAATAATGATATCCCAACAATAACCATGTTCCAACATGGAACAAACTCCAGCTTCACCTGCAACTAGCAACACTATAAGAGGGGCTGAGCAAAGCGGTAACATATCAAAACAACGGTTTGCTAGGAAAGGTGGGTTAGAGTCTTGGCATGGCAATACGGGAGGCATGATATAGCAAGTGGTAGGTAACGCGGCATAGCAATAGAGCGAGAAACTAGCAAGCAAAGATAGAAGTGATTTCGCGGGTATGGTCATCTTGCCTGCAAAGTTCTCCGAGTTGACAAAAGCTTGATCCTCGGAAGCGTACTCAATGGGATCCTCGAACATGTACTCGTCTCCTGGCTCTACCCAAGACAAGAACACAATCAAAGGAAACCACAATCAACCAAAGTGCAATGCACAAGCAACATGATGCAAAACATGACATGACATGCAGGATGTGCTATGCAATGCATATGCGTGCTCCGGAAGGAAAAGATTGAACCAGGCCTCAACTTGGCAAACCAAGTGTTCCACTGGAAAGATGAGATGATCTCGGTCGAAATCTATATAAAGATCACCGGAATTGGATGCACGGTTTGCAAATGGCAAGCAAAACAAGAATGGCACAATTCTGCGATTAACAACATGATGCCATCTAGAATGCAACAAGAAACTAAGCTAATGCACTCCAACATAGCAACAAAGCACATGGCAGTGATCTACTCAAGATGCTTCACAAAAGATGAACACTGAGCTACGGCTAAATCACACAAGAGAAGGTTCAAACAAGCATGGCAAAGGTGCAAAAGATATCAGCATGACAGACTTAGTGAAAATACTAACATGCGAGGAATTAACACCAGGAAGCAATGTTAGAGCAAGATAACAACATGCTACAGGAACAGATCATAGCAAAACAAGGCATGGCATGAATATACTCAAAGCATATAATAAAAGTCCCTTACTGACCATAAGCGAAAAAAGATCAGAAGATATGATGACACCCATGTAAACATAGCAAGTTTCGTTAACAGATTCAGACTTAGCAGAAAACTGGATATGGCATAAACAGAATTATGAAGGTCTCTTTGTGAGCTCGATTCACTCACCACAAGGCATTGCATGACAAGCCAAACAAAGAAAGAACAAGCTCATAACATGCATGGATCAACTACAACAAACTTGGCAAAATTGATTAACATGTAAACAATCTGCCATGAACATTTTATAGCAAAAGTATAGCAAGATTGAGTCATGCTAGGACACTCCATAAATGCAAACATGGACATGGATGGATAGAGCATAATCATATGTCAAAATCATCCTTACTGAACATACTCAAAATAAGCATGGATCTCTCTGAAGCAACATGAATACATGGCATACAAATAACAGCAGGGAAATGACTTAGTGAAATTCTAAGTCCCTGAAATCAGCAACATCACGAGAGCTACTTTGCATGCTTGTGCTAGTCACCACATTGATCACAAAAATACATGGCATACACCCCTGTAAAGATGGCATGGCATAGCCCAAAACACATGTAGAGCTCATGACCATATGCAGCACACAATAATGATGGCAAAAATGACAAATGCTCATAAACTGATAAGAATCAGGAACTAACATTTTATAGCACTCTTGCAACAGCAATTTGGTCATCAAGATGGGCTCAAACAAGCATGGTGCAATGGAACAAAATGAAGAGGACATCCAGATAAACATTTTGGTATATGGCACGCTCAAAACGGAGCTACGATGACAGAGTTATGGCATGATGAAAAATGGTTGAAAAAGTAACAAAAAAGGACTTAGAGAGAATTCGAAGTCAACCCTAGGGTTCCAGATCCAGATCTGGCGCGCGATCCGAGGATGGTCGGGGTCTTCGCCGGAGCTGCGGTTCTCACCGGAGCACGTTCCCGGAGTAGGGCGAAGGAGGCAGGGGAGTCGACGGAGAGGCGGGCCCGGACCGGATCTGGCCGGTGGGGAGGCGAATCGGCGGCGGGGCGAGGCCCGGCGGGCGATGCGAAGCTCGGCGAGGCGGCGAGGTGAGCAGCAGGCGGCGGCGAGGTGGACGGCGAGGCGGCGAGGAAGTCGGCGGGTGCGGCGA
>NC_041392.1:591914953-591920239 GCF_002162155.2 Triticum dicoccoides | reverse complement strand
AGACGGGCTCGCGCGGGCCCCTGATGGGATCTGCGGGCCGCAGCGGCGGTGGAGGCGCGCGGGACAGGTGGCGGCACAGGATTGGGCAGGGGCGACGTCGGACGTGTCCGGCCGCCGGGCGGACATGCCCGGCGGCGCGGGGAAGATGGATCTAGGGTTAGACTGCGCGAATTTCGGAGGGGGAGGTCTATTTATAGGTAGAGGGAGCTATGAGAGTCCAAATGGAGTGCGGTTTTCAGCCACGCGATCGTGATCGAACGACCAAGAGGATGGGGGGGGTTTGGATGGGTCATTGTGCCACTTAGGAGGGGTGTTGGGCCGCAACACACACAAGGCCTTTACGGTTCCTCGGTTAACTGTTGGATTATCAAACGGACTCCAAATGGCACGAAAATTGACAGGCGGTCTACCGGTGGTAAACCAAGGCTACTTGGCAAATCTTGGTCCATTCTGAGAAAGTTTAACACCCACACATGAAAAGAGGCAAAAGGGGGCGCCGGAGGACGTAGAAGTGTCGGATCGAGAAACAGACAACGGGGAAAATGCTCAGATGCATGAGACGAACACGTATGCAAATGAGATGCACATGATGACATGATATGAAATGCATGACACGCAAACAAATGACAAGGCAACAATAGCGAATAACTGGAAGACACCTGGCGCAACGGTCTCGGGGCGTCACAACACTCCACCACTACGAGAGGATCTCGTCCCAAGATCTAGGATGGCACCAGAGGGAAAAGGAAGAAGAAGATAAGAGGTAAAACAAAATTGCTTCTTTGAAAAATGAGTGAAACCAAAGAACCTTGAAAGGTTGAACAACTTGAAAGACAGAATAAAACAGAGATGAACAAAGTTAATAACTCTCCATTAGAAAAGAGGAACAAGGAAGAACCAATTCGGGCCGCACTCCGGTTGAAAAGAGATGCAAGACTTGATAAGATGAAAGAACTTGAGCAGAGGACACAACACTCCGGTTAAATGGATAAGCAAAGGAAAGAAAATGATGTTGACAAAACAAGAAGATGGGTTGAAGAGAGCAATATCACAATGCCTCCGGGAGAAACGAAAGAATGGAATGGGATGAACGGAGGGAAACAAGATCCTGGGAGAGCACGCTTACAACAAATGCTAGAACAGAGTTGTTGGATTATCAACAACGAAAAGAACAAGGTTGTAGTGGGCTTATGGAGAACATCTCAAAATTATGAGGTGAAATTCTGCCACTAACGGAAACAATGGATTTGGATTGATATGAACAAGGAGACGAGAAACTAATTTCACTAGGAGGATAAATGAAGAACTTGGATCATTTATAATCACCATAAATAGCAACAATCCTTAGGGAAAGCTTTAGGTGAAATATAACCCAGTCTAACTCCAATGAAGAGATTGATTGGTTGAAAAGATGTCTTGAATGAAGAGAAAATGATGGATTTAGATATGTCACTCTTGAAAACATTTGAATCATGAAACATGAACTCAAATTATCAAGAATGACATAATACCACCTCAAATGATACGGTAGAAAGAATTGCACTCCGGATTGCAAAATGAAGAAAACTTGAGCTCGTCTGAAAAGAATCTCAATGAACACTTCAAGAAGGAATTAAATCCTTCATGAACCATCATGTAGAGCCTCCATAAAGAACTCCGGTAACAAAAGAATGATCAAAAAGAAGTGAAGGATGAAAGAGTAAGATTGAGGCCTCGTAATGATTAGATGGATCTTCGTGATGATGAGAGCTTGGAACTCCGGGAAAAGAAAAGACGAAACAATTGAAAACAAGAATTTGATGAGCCTCCGGAACAAGGAATTAATCGCTTGGATGAAACAAGAATAAGAATTATGTTGTGCTTATCCTTCATCAATTAAATTGATGACAAGCAATGGATTGCATACAACTTACTCTTGTAGAAGGATTAAGATAGATATAGCGCAAACTTGAGAAGGTCTTCAATGAACCACCGGTAGGATTGAAACAACGAATGACTTGATATGATAACCAAGGAAGAGAATTCTTGAACGAACCACCGTAAGAATTGAAAATGAACGAAGAAAAGAGAAGGAGACACTAGGGAGAATTAGAGAACGAATGATGATACTCGAGGGAATTTAGATACAAGTGAAACGAAGAGATCATGAACTGATTAGAGGATATTTGAACGATTCACCGGTAAGATAGGAAAGAACGAATAAATCTTCTGAAATGATGGTCTCTAGAGAATCAAACTGAAAAGAACCATGCATTGCTCCGGATGGGTGAACATAATTCTCACAATGGAAAACAATTATGAGAGGATGGCATAACGCTAGAACCATGAATCTTTGGGATAACGGGTAAGGATTTAAGAGGAACTCCTCCTCGGTCTTCAAATCCGAGAATGACGAGAAGAACAGCACCAAATTGTTGAGACACTCCGGAAAAAAGAAGAATAGAAAAGTTGAACCAATGATGAAAAGAATTTGAAAGATCCTGGAGAAAGACATTTCACTGATGATAATTCATTCTTACGTCAAACTTGGAAAAGAATTTGAGAGTAACACCGGGAAAATAGAAGAGTCAGGTAAGATCCTGGGAAAAACCTGTGGGTTAGGTCCCACTCAAAAGAAACACCGTTGATGATTTAAAAGATAGATTGCGCTGGTTGATTGAAATGACTCAAAGGAGATAACAACCTCGAGACAGCTTGAACGGAATTAGGAATGGAAACGCGAATCTTCTGAGATATCTTCAGCACTCCGGAACAAATGAATAGTGGGAGGTGAATAAATAAGAAAGTCTTCGATAAGAATTTCCAACATGGAAAGGATGTGAACCAATGAAAAAGATATGATCAACACCGAAAGCTTGATTTGAATCCATCGGAGAAGAAAACAAATGAAGAGTGACGAACTTGAAGCTCCGTTAGTATCTTCCTGAGAATCACCGGATAAGAATATTGACGAAAAAGAATGGAGAGACTTCACATCAATAAGATGGATACTTGATTAAGAAATCTTAGTCCTCGGAGAAAAAGGGTGGGAGGGCGGGAAAAACAAAGGCAACTTGGGATGGATGAAGCAAACACCGTTGAGAAATTTAGAATTAATCTTGCATATGTTGAAATGATCGGATCCACTTGAAGAGAAGCACACCGGTTGAAAAGGATTGACCTGAAAATCTCGATTATCAAGAAAGGATTGGCATTCACATAGAAGTATGAGAACACCGCTTAGGAAAAGGCATGGAATCAACATTTGACTTCGAAGCAACTTGAATACCACAAACAAAACAAAAAAGGATTGGCTTGCAGAATAAGCCGGAACAAACATATTGTAGCGACCAGACCTCAAACAGTCTGATCTCTGTGCTCCGGTGTCATCCCTGGATCAGTAATGCTGACACCACACAGTACTCGGAGGATTTATAGCAGAGTAGCAATCACACACTTATTACATCGAGTGTCTCAAAAGAGAACTTATTACAATAAATATGGCTTAAGGCCATCTAATAACGATAACAGTGGAAGGCTTGGAAGATAAGTGAGTCCATCAACTCCAACGGCATCACTGAGTATAGAACCACGACCTAAAACTCCTTAATCGTCGTTTGAAAAGTCTGCAACATTAACGTTGCAGCCCGAAAACGGGTCAGCACATGGAATATGCCGGCAAGGTAACACATAGAGAGTAATAGAATGAAACAGCTATACTATATGCATATTTGGCTGGTGGAAAGCTCTATGGTTATAGTTTTTGCGTAAAGCCAATTTTTCCCTACTTCAAAGGAATAATTTATTTAACTATCATGGTAGTTGTTAAACATTGAGAATGGTTGACAACATTCTCAATCCCAATTAAGCATCATCATTAAACATAACCCAACAAAATTAATTTAGAGTAACATGTTGGGATTCACATGAAAATCCAGGTACTAGATACTCAAGATGTCCATAACCGGGGACATGGCTAATCATGATCAGTTTGTTACACTCTGCAGAGGTTTGCACACTTTTCCCCACAAGACTCGATCGCCTCCGTTTGGTTTCTCGCACTACATGGTGTTTGAGAAGACGGATGACCGAGACATAGTCTTTCAGAATCACTAGCACCTTACGATCGGGTAGACCGTACCACGTACAACCCCTACATCTGCTAGTCTACCACTGTAAGAGTTCGCACGACTTAGTCAACTATGCTAGAGCCCATAATAGCTTGTGGCTGCACACGGAAGTTTCTAGTATGAATAGTCTCATGATCCCTTTGAGCCTGGGTGGCGGTCCAAAAGAAAACAGGCAAGTCCTGGAATACCCAGGTGCCTCAATCCACCCAGATGTGTATTTATGTTGCCACCTTAGATAAACCATTAATTAACAATCTCACATCTGTCATGGATTTCACTCACCCAATCCACGTCTACTAGCATAACATGGCATAATAAGCAAACGTAGAAGTAACTCCCAAAGGTTTGAAAATAAACTGGTAATAGGTACTACCTCATCTACTTCCCATCCCACAATTTAATTTAGATCCTAATCATGCAATGTGTGAGGATTCATCTAATGCAATAAAACTGGGTAGTAGAGAAGGTATGATCAAAGTGTTACTTGCCTTGCTGATGATCCGGGAAACCTAGCGATTCGAAGTAACAGGCGGCGCACTCCGGATACTCTATCGCAAACAAACAAACGAGCATACAATAAGTACTCATCTAATGCATAGGTAAAACTCAAATAAGAGATCTAACCAAAAGGTTGAACTTAAGAACTCCGGTTGGCAAAAAGAATCAAATCGAAGAAAGCAACGAAAGACAAGCGGCGAAAGAAAACAACTTCGTTCTAGCAATCTGGATCTAGGGAAAATTTTATAGTAGCAAAATATTGTTTAAGTTGGTTAAACGGATAGAGGGTTTCGAGACGAATCCCTAGGCGCTTGAATCGCCTGATTCCGATAAACGAGCGAAAAGTTAAACTAAAACGAAAATCAGATCAGGAATCGTGATCAGAAAAATCGCGGATTTAATCCGAGAAAAGAAAAATGACGAACAGTTAATCGAACGGACGTTCGTTAACAGAAACTAACTGGTGAACACGTTCGCTAAAATGAACGGATCGGTGAACGTTCACTAATTAAATAAACTAGGGAAAAAAACCGATCTAGGGTTTCGAAAATAAAACCGAGGCGGTTTTTTTTAAAAAAACCGAACGGCGAACGGCGGCGGCTATACCTCCGGCGAGGCACTCCGGCGGGCGGGGCGGGGCTCCGGCGGCTCGGCGGGGGTGCGGCGGGGTGCGACACGG
>NC_041392.1:591889753-591914269 GCF_002162155.2 Triticum dicoccoides | reverse complement strand
CGACACGGTGACGGGAGGTGGCGGGGCGGCTGCGGCGGCGGGCGTGGTGCGGCTCGGTGGGCGGGGTGGGGTAAGGTGAGGGGCGGCGGGGGTCCGATATTTAAGGAGGGGGGTGTGTGCTGCCTTGGGGGAGGGGGCACGGCGGGGCGGCTCCGAGCCGGACTCGGGCGGCTGTGCGGCTCCGGTCTCCTGGAGGGAGACGGCAGGCGGCGGGGTGGGCCGTCGGCTGGGCCTTGGCCCAGTCGGCGCGCGGCGCGTTTTTTTTTATATTCCGCTCGGAAGAAAAGAACAAAAAGAAATACTAAACAGACTCCAAAAATTCTGAAATAAATTTTCACGGGCTTCTAAAATCAAGCCTCACAAGGTGAACATTTATTTGGGTCCTAAATGCAATTTTGAAAAACGCACTTTTTTTTCCTAAATTCAAATAAAACACCGGAAAACTCTGAAATAAAATCTTATTTGATTTTATTATTAAATCCTCAATATTTCTTTATTTTGGGAAAGTCATTTTATTCCCTCTCTCATATTTTTGTAATAGAAATAATTGATTATAAAATAAATAAAATCAAATGATCCTATTCTCAAAATTTGAGAGAACTCAAATATGAAAATATCGAAATCCCCAACTCTCTCCGTGGGTCATTGAGTTGCGTAGAATTTCTAGGATCAACCAGAATGCAAAAGAAATATGATATGCATTGATGTTCTAATGTATAACATTCCAAATTGAAAATTTGGGATGTTACACATATGATAGAGATTTCCTCCGAAGTTTTCGTGGTGGGGCCCACACGGGCTCGATCGTACATCACCATCATGTACAAGGCAGTGCACATGACATACGAAGGGTCCCCGAGTCAGCATAGCCAAGGACTCTTTAAGATACAACGAGACCACTGTAAGACCAACCATGGATAGGCGGACCACTAGATGTCGAACCCCAATCTCATATCATGCATCTGTCGGAAAGATATCCTAAGGGCTACTTGAATTCCCACTTATAAACTCCTGAAACTTTCTGGTTATGCAATCAGGTGTTGGGGATACAGGGGAAGCATAATATCTCACTCAAAACTAGCAAATCCTACATCCAGCTGTATCCATCCTTCAACACATAACCAAGAAACCTTCGGAAATCATTTACCTCAACCTTCGAAAAGCATCCCTTATACGAGTTATGGCAATACTCCCGAACTCCCGCCCAGTACTGGGTGGCGTCAAGGTTATCTCACCAACAACTGCATAAAAGAGATTTTTGATGTCGGCGAACTCAGGTATTCCAGAACTGCAACGATAAAATTGTGACGACAACACCTCGGAGCTCAACTCCCCGGGACACTGCCACAACCCCTAAATGTCAGGAGGCACCAAGAATAATGTTCACGTCACAAAACCATCGGAACCATTCCAAGATACTCGCGTGATCCTAATTTTTTAGTGAAATTTGAGAAGAGAAGAGTCAATACTCTACGTCAGGAGGCCTCACCAAAGTGACGAAGGGACTTGGGAGTAAAAAGAATCCTACTCTCCGTTATATATAATCCTAAGACTCAAAACATTTTTTCTAGACTCAACAACGCCAGCGATTCGATCAAGCAGGGGGCTCCTAAGTCGGGGAAGGCTCTGATTACCAACTTGTAACACCCACGATGCAGCTATATCTCCCACGTGCCGGAGCACGACTTAGAGGCATAACCGCATAGTAGGCATGTCGCAAGAGGGGTAATCTTTACACATCCCATGTACTGAATAAGAAAGGGATAAAGAGTTGGCTCACAATCGCCACTTCACACAATACATAAGTATAGCATTACATCATCCAGAATACAATCAAGGTCCGACTATGGAACCAAATAAAGAAAGACAACCCCTAATGCTAGATCCCCGATCGCCCCAACTGGGCTCCACTACTGATCGAAAGGAAACGAAACAACACGACGAACAAGATCTTCATCGAGCTCCCACTTGAGCTGGGTTGCTTCACCTGCACTGGTATCATCAGCACCTACAACTGTTTGGAAGTATCTGTGAGTCACGAGGACTCATCAATCTCACACCCTCGCGATCAAGACTATTTAAGCTTATGGGTAGGAAAAGGCAGTGAGGTGGAGCTGCAGCAAGCACTAGCATGTATGGTGGCTAACTTACGCAAATGAGAGCGAGAAGAGAAGCAAAGCACGGTCGTGAACTAGAAGTGATCAAGAAGTGATCCTGAAACTACTTACGTTCAAGCATAACACAAGAACCGTGTTCACTTCCTGGCCTCCACCGAGAAGAGACCATCACGGCTACACACGCGGTTGATGCATTTTCATTAAGTTAAGTGTCAAGTTCTCTACAACCGGACATTAACAAATTCCCATCTGCCCATAACCGCGCGCACGGCTTTCAAAAGTTCAAAACCCTACAGGGGTGTCCCAACTTAGCCCATCACAAGCTCTCATGGTCAAGAAGGATATCCCTTGTCCCAGGATGACCCGATCAGACTCGGAATCCCGGTTACAAGACATTTCGACAATGGTAAAACAAGACCAGCAAAGCCGCCCGATGTGTCGACCAATCCCGATAGCAGTCGCACGTATCTCGTTCTCAGGGCACACTGGATGAGCGCTCCATACAACAAAAACCAAACCTCGAGTTTCCCCGAGGTGGCGCTGCAAAGGACTCTAGTTTGGACCAACACTCGGAGGAGCACTGGCCCAGGGGTTTAAAATAAAGATGACCCTTGAGTCTGCAGAACCCAAGGGAAAAAGGCTTTGGTGGCAAATGGTAAAACCAAGGTTGGGCCTTGCTGGAGGAGTTTTATTCAAAGCGAACTATCAAGGTGTTCCCATTATAACCCAACCGCGTAAGGAACGCAAAATCAAGGAACATAACACCGGTATGACGGAAACTAGGGCGGCAAGAGTGGAACAAAACACCAGGCATAAGGCCGAGCCTTCCACCCTTTACCAAGTATATAGATGAATTAAAGTAAACAATATATGTAATAATGATATCCCAACAATAACCATGTTCCAACATGGAACAAACTCCAGCTTCACCTGCAACTAGCAATGCTATAAGAGGGGCTGAGCAAAGCGGTAACATAGCCAAACAATGGTTTGCTAGGAAAGGTGGGTTAGAGGCTTGGCATGGCAATATGGGAGGCATGATATAGCAAGTGGTAGGTAATGCGACATAGCAATAGAGCGAGCAACTAGCATGCAAAGATAGAAGTGATTTCGAGGGTATGGTCATCTTGCCTGCAAAGTTCTCCGAGTTGACGAAAGCTTGATCCTCGTAAGCATACTCAATAGGATCCTCAAAAACATACTCGTCTCCCGGCTCTACCCAAGACAAGAACACAAGAAAAGGAAACCACAATCAACCACGGTGCAATGCGCAAGCAACATGATGTAGAACATGACATGACATGCGGGATGTGCTATGCAATGCATATGCATGCTCCGGAAGGAAAAGATTGAACCAGGCCTCAACTTGGCAAACTAAGTATGCCGCTGGAAAGATGAGATGATTTCGGTCAAAATTGATATAAAGATTACCGGAATCGGATGCACGGTTTGCAAATGGCAAGCAAAACAAGAATGGCACAATTCTGCGATTAACAGCACGATGCCATCTAGAATGCAAGAAGAAACTAAGCTAATGCACTCCAACATAGGAACAAATAACATGGCAGTGATCTACTCAAGATGCTTGACAAAAGATGAACACTGAGCTACAGCTAAATCACACAAGAGCAGGTTCAAACTAGCATGGCAAAGGTGCAAAAGATATCAGCATCACAGACTTAGTGAAAATACTAACATGCCAGGAATTAACACCAGGAAGCAATTTTAGAGCAAGATAACAACATGCTACAGGAACATATCATAGCAAAACAAGGCATGGCATGAATCTACTCAAAGTATATAACAAAAGTCCCTTACTGACCACAAGCCAAAAAAGATCAGAAGATATGATGGCAACCACGTAAACATAGCAAGTTCCGTTAACAGACTCAGACTTAGCAGAAAACTGGACATGTCATAAACAGAATTATGAAGGTCTCTTTGCGAGCTCGATTCACTCACCACAAGGCATTGCATGACAAGATAAGCATACTGCCAGCAAGAGACATGATCATGAAGCCAAACAAAGCAAGAACAAGCTCATAGCATACATGGATCAACTACAACAACCTTGGCAAAATTGATTAACATGTAAACAATCTGCCAGGAACATTTTATAGCAAAAGTAGAGCAAGATTGAGTCATGCTAGGACACTCCATAAATGCAAACATGGACATGGATGGATAGAGCATAACCATATGTCAAAATCATCCTTACTGAACATACTCAAAAGAAGCATGGATCTCTCTGAAGCAACATGAATACATGGCACAAAAATAACAGTAGGGAAATGACTTAGTGAAATTCTAAGTCCCTGAAAGTAGCAACATCACGAGAGCTACTTTGCATGCTTGTGCTAGTCACCACATTGGATCACAAAAATACATGGCATATACCCCTGTAAAGATGGCATGGCATATCCAAAAACACATGTAGACCTCATGACCATATGCAGCACACAATAATCATGGAAAAAATGACAAATTATCATAAACTGATAAGAATCAGGAACTAACATTTTATAACACTCCTGCAACAGCAATTTGGGCATCAAGATGGGCTCAAACAAGCATGGTGCAATGGAACAAAATGAACAGGGCATCCAGATGAACATTTTGGTATATGGCACGCTCAAAATGGAGCTATAATGACGGAGTTATGGCATGATGAAAAATGCTTGAAAAAGTAACAGAAAAGGACTTAGAGAGAATTCGAAGTCAACCCTAGGGTTCCAGATCCAAATCTGGCGCGCGAACCAAGGATGGTCGGGGTCTTCGCCGCAGCTGCGGTTCTCGCTGGAGCACTTCGCTGGAGTAGGGAAAAGGAGGCAGGGGAGTCGACAGAGAGGCGGGCCTAGACCGAACTGGATCCGGCCGGTGGGGAGGCAGATCGGTGGCGGGGCGAGGCCCGGCGGGCGATGCGAAGCTCGGTGGGGCGGCGAGGTGCACAGAAGGCGGCGGTGAGGTGGACGGCGAGGCAGCGAGGAAGTCGGCGGGCGTAGTGAACGGGCTCCGCGGCGGGAGGCGCACGAGGGCCACTTAGGAGGGGTTTGGATGGGTCATTGGGCCACTTAGGAGGGGTGTTGGGCTGCAACACAGACGAGGCCTTTACGGTTCCTTGGTTAACCGTTGGAGTATCAAACGGACTCCAAATGGCACGAAACTTGACAGGCGGTCTACCGGTGGTAAACCAAAACCGCTTGGCAAATCTCGGTCCATTCCGAGAAAGTTTAACACCCGCACACGAAAAGAGGCAAAAGGGGACGCCGGAGGATGTAGTAGTGTCGGATCGAGAAACGGACAACGAGGAAAATGCTCGGATGCATGAGACGAACACGTATGCAAATGAGATGCACATGATGACATGATATGAAATGCATGACATGCAAACAAATGACAAGGCAACAATAGTGAATAACTGGAAGACAGCTGGCGCAACGGTCTCGGGGCGTCACAAGAGGTTTCAGAGGTGGTCAGTTTCCCCAGCTCAGCAGCCTTGGGGTCTTCGGCCGGTTTGTTTACCTTCAACTTCTTGCTAGGTTTGGCTATGCCGCTGAAAGTAAGACATATAAAGATATCAGTATATCAGTATACAAGTGTTGAAGCAGAAAAAGTCTAGTATACTCACCTAGGAGCAAGTTTGAAGGGCGGAATTTGGGTTTTGGTGGAGCCGCCAGAGGATGAATGAGAAGTTCCCTGATAATTTGAGTCAGATGGATTAAGTGGTTGACGGATAACACCAGCCTTAGGAAAGGAGAGGGTTGAAATTTGTGGCACCTCATTCTGGCATTTCCGAGGAACTGGCGTGTTGGGTAAACCGGAGGAGAGATTCCCACAACCAGTGTTCTGGGTTGTACGGCGAACTTCATGCTGTTGTTTCTTCAAAATAAAGTTGTGATCCAAGTAAGCTAAAGGGTGAGAAAACTTTACTTTCCGGGTCACTTGACGAACTTTCTATCTTGGTAGATGTTATGACTCAGAGGAAAGGATAGTTACCTCTTCACCATCTGCATGGCTGGCCTCCGCGTCATCTTGATAGCAATCAGTGTCAATAAGATATACAAAAAAGGAGCCATGGGAGTCAACTTCTACCTCTGACTCATCATCCAGAGTAAATGGATCAATTGCATATGCCTGCTTCTTGGCAGGCTTTTTGGGATCCTTGGTCTTTGTCCTGACCTTTTTGGCCGGCTTGACCTGGAATTTCTTGTTCCAAAATGGGGAGTCAACCTGCAGAAATCATGTGGTAATGATTAGATAGTTTATGTAGATAATGAGTAAGTTAGACATTGCTCAAAAATACTTATAGCTGGAAGCTTGTTAAGGGTATAGAAGGGATTCAACCCTGTCTTGCTACAAGTCGCCAAGCTCTCATTAAGCAGTGTTTTGGTCATCATGTTGATCGCATCATCTTCCAATTGCACTTGGCTGTGATGTTGTGGATCTTTGGCATCGCCGGTATATTCACACATTAAACCGGGTCGGCGGATCAAGGGCAAAATTCTCCAAGCCACCCAGCACCAGACTAAATCAACTCCAATCAACCCATTGGCCATTAAGGCCCTTGTTTTTGAAAAGATGGGCATATATTTGGCCCGTTCTTCGCTGCTAATCCGGTCTGGGAGGGGATGTCTTGAACTAAGCCAGTTCTCACGGAAACTCGGCAGAGGATTTTTGTTAGCCAGAGATGTGTCTTGGCAGTAAAACCAAGTTTGGATCCAGTCCTTCGGATGGCTGGGAAGTGGGGCTACAGGAAAGAAAACATCTTTTCGTCACTGAATAGAAATTCCGCCAAGTTCTAAGTCGGGGCCGTCTGTGAACTTAGTTTGGTGGTTCAAGTAATAAAATTCTCTGAACAAATCCAGAGTGGGTTCTTCTTGAAGGTATACTTCACAAAAAACTTGGAAGTTGCAGATATTGGAAACAGAGTAGGGTCCGATGTCTTGAGGGTGGATTTGAAAGAAATGCAACATATCACGGAATTTTTTTGAGCCGGGTGGGGAAAAACCTCGGAGCATATGATCAGCAAATACTATGACCTCGCCTTCCTTTGGGATGGGTATAGCCTCATTCCCCAAAGCTCTCTAGTGAATAACATCTTTGGCGGCTGAGACGCCTACTTGAACATATTCTTTGAGAGATTGCTCCACAGTGGAGACGACCCAGTTGCATGAGGTGACAGTTTTGGTCATTTTTGTTAATGAAAAGCCTTGAAAGGGAAATATTTCCGGGTTAAGTTTATGATGTTAAGCCATCTAGTGATCAGAAAGAAAGTGCATCATACAAAGCCAATTCGTATGCAGATAATACGTGTTATAAAGGTTGGCATGGTTAGACCGGTAAGTAATGCCGGGTTATACAGAATCTGAATATATATTGGCGGTTTAAACCAGGCCTAATGGTGCTTGGAGGATTACGACATATCATATAAGCCACCAGTATAGCTGCAGTTTACAGGTATCTATATATCTATAAGTGAAATTTTGCTAAGTACTGAACAAACAAGTTCCGCATATCAGTTCTACCATTTTGGATCTACTGCAGTTCAAAAAATAGAAGGAAATTGCAACTAAAGTTTAATCTGAATCGGAGGGGAGGCATTTACGAGTATATGTGGATGTTACAAACAAGAATCATGCAGTTCCTGTGCTATTGAGAGATCAAGTAAGGCATGAACGGGAGTATTGCGAAGAACTCTAAGGAATGGCCGACGAACACAGAGGAACTTGGCAAACCCTAATGCGGATTTACAACAAAAGGGGGATGTGTACCTGGCGATGAAGATGGAGAGCGGATGTGCGCCGCGTTTCTCCGGTCTGTTCAGGTTGATGCAGTGGCCGGAGCTGACATCGCTGGAGGAAGATGGCGGCGGTGGAGCTCGGGTTGCGGTGGCGTCGCAAGGAAGGATATGAAGAAGAGGAGGCAGGGGTAAAGAGTAAAAAGGAGGACCCATGTCCCTATTTATAAGGAGGTGACGAGACGGTATGCACGGAAATTGAGGAGACAAAAGTGATTATGTTGGTAAAGCGCGTGCCTCAATATTCGGGAGGTCTATTAAGATAAAGATCCGTTGAGATGTCTTAGGCCTTATGCGGAGTTAATGCGCGTGATGTCATGGCGGGTTACAATGGTTCAGATATGTGACATCATGGCGGGTTACAGCGGATTGGTAAAGAATTGAAAATGGAAAATTCTGCTAAGTCAAGTAGTGGAGATTGATGTGAACAAGTTCAAATCAACCTGTGGCCTAATGTTGGGGATACAACTCCTAGCTATGACCCTCCCAGGAGGGGCCGGGTCACACCATTGGCGACATAAGATAAGAAGGCCCAATGGGGTCCAAGAATACAGATGGCGGTTAGTAGAGCAAACTTATTGAAGGCCCAAGACCTGGAGGAGACTCGAAGCCCAAGGGTGTGAGCCTCTATGTATTAAACTTGTTCTGTAAGGAAGGTTTAGTTAGAAACCGAGCCGGTTACGTTTGTGTGAGCCGGCCGGGACTCTGTAAGCCGACGGGCATCAACCTATATATAAAGGGGTGACCTGGCGGCGGGTTAACTCAAGAGACAACCAATTGAGAACTAGGTCAAGCGTATTCGCTCCCTTATAATCGAAACTCAGGCAATACAATTAGAAGTAGGACGTAGGCTTTTACCTCGTTGAGAGGGGCCGAACCTGGGTAAACTCCTTGTGTCCTTTGTCCCATTCAACCCCTTTAAGCTAACCTAATGTGATGGCTCCACACCTAAGTCCTTTCACTAGGCATCTGCTGTGTTAAATCCATCACACCAAGGCTATCGGTGTAAGCATCACTTATCCTTTATTCCTGCCCACCAGTACTAGGACATGTTTGTCATAACTTAGTGGCACAAACTTTTTGTGAGCTTGAAACATCTCATAGAATAGGCTGCTAAAGCTTGGACCATTGTGAAAAGATTGATATGGTTGACTAGAGGGGGGTGAATAGGCAACGGCCAATCTTTAGCTTTTCTTAAGAAGTAGGTTTAGCAACAAATAGCTTGTGTAGATATGAAACTAGGCGAGCAACCTATATGATGCTAGCAACAACACCCACACAAGCAAGCAAAGTATACAACACAAATAAAGCTTGTACAAAGTAAAGGTAAGAAGTAACAACAAGTGGAGCCGGTGAAGATGAGGATGTGTTACCAAAGTTCCTTCCCCTTGAGAGGAACTACATCTCCGTTGGAGCAGTCACTACTAGGGAAAACCTTATACACCGAAATTTAGCAACAGCGCGGGTTAAAAAAGGGCGCTAGTGCTAGATAGCAGTGCGGTTCAAAATAAACCGCGCTGCAGATACGATTCTAGCAGTAGCGCGTGTGCCCGTAAAAGCACTACTACTAATATTCCCATTGCTGGAACGATGGGCTACGCATAGCAGTAGCGGCCTTGCAGGAAGCGCGCTACCGCTAGGGAATGAGTAGCAGCGCGTTTCCCTGTAACAACACTACTGCTAATGGAAATAAAATAAAATGAAAAACAAATATAAAAGTAAATGAAAATGAAAGAAAGAAAAAAAGGAGAAAGAAAATAAAAATAAAATGTAAAGCAAAATAAATGAAAAAGCGAAAAAACAGAGAAAGGCTTAGCTGTAGCGTGTGTTAGTAAGAGGCGCTGTAGCTAACGCAGCTGCAGTGCATTTCGAGGACCCCCGCTATAGAAACAAAAAAGGAAATAAAAAAGAGAGAAACTTACATATGTATAGCAGTAGCGTGTTTTGGAAAAAGCGCTATAGCTACCTTAGCTATAGCGCGCTAGTTTTGACTTAACCAAAAAACCGTTTCCCCCCGGCCACCACTTGCCCCCCAAATCTCTCGACCCACCCTGCCGCCGTCTCCCCGATTCGTCGTTGCCCCACTTCGCCGCTGTCTCCTGTCGATGTCGACGCCCCCGGAGCCACCAGAGCCGTGCGCTGTTGACGCCATCGGAGCCGCCCCCAACGCCACGGAGCCGCGCGACCTCATCAACGCCACCGGAGCCGCCGTCGACGCCACCGGATCCTCCCTCGCCAGAACTGCCTCCCTCGCCGTCACCGGAGACGCCCCTGCCTCCCTCGCCACCACCGGAGCCATCCTCTATAAGCCCCCACCCCTCCTCTCTCTCATGCATAGGTTAGCTAGTTTAATTATGTTAATTATCTAGGTTAGGGCAAAAATTTAGTTAGGGCTTTGACAGAGAAGTAGTTAGGTTAACTAGTTTAATTAGGTTAATTACCTAGGTTAGTGCAAAAATTTAGTTAGGGCTTTGACAAAGAACTAGTCAGGTTAACTAGTTTGATTAGGTTAATTATCTAGGTTATTTAGGCAAGTTTTATTTTAAAGATGATCCCTTCCTAGACTTTTATTGTTGATTATATCTTTTCATTGAAGTGGTCATGTTGTTTGTGCCCAAGTGGCTGTGTTGTTTCAATGAAGCTGAGTGGCCTATATATATTTTTCGGGAATGTTGATTCATTTCCGTTCCGGCTAGGTTCTCGATTTGTCCACTTTTTAGCAAAGGTCATGCCAAAATTTTCCATGAATTTCGGCATGACTTGTGCTACAAACTAGGACATATCGAGTGCCCGTGTGATTTGCCGCACCAGGAAGGAGTCAACGTTCGTGCAAAACAATAGGCCTTTTTTATGTCATTATTCATTTTATTAGGTCTAGAATTAATTGACTAGATTTAATCATAGGAAACATGGCTAGCAACGATGAAGGACAGGGTTCTGGTGATTGCGATGACGCCTACCGGGCGGCAGGCGAATTTTTTAGCCTTATCGATGATCAAGCGATGTTATTGCTGGGCCCACCGGTGGCATCGGGGACTGAGACCGACACGCAGACCGGTGCTGAGACTGAGACCGGCGCTCAGACTCAGACAGGCATCGAGACCAGCGCTGAGACTGAGACCGGCGCTGCCTCGGGGAGCGGAGCCGGTGTAGAACCGAAAGCAAAGAGGCAACGGGTTCCTAACAAACTC
Source organism: Triticum dicoccoides (assembly GCF_002162155.2). NCBI lineage: Eukaryota > Viridiplantae > Streptophyta > Magnoliopsida > Poales > Poaceae > Triticum > Triticum dicoccoides. The sequence goes on along the minus strand of NC_041392.1, from coordinate 591,903,164 downwards.
AGGACTACTAGAGTGGTGGTCACGGAGGTGGACGACGGCAATTTTGAGCCAACGGCGCCCGAGGAAGCGCGTTGATGCTACGACAATCAAATAGGATGCATCGTACGGACAACCGCCACCATCAACGATGAGAAACTACAGAAGATAGAAAATATGAGGAGCTCCCTCCTAAAGAAGTTTCACCAGATATTCTTGTTCCCAGGCCGGAATGAGAAGGATTATAAAGATCCAGATGAGGACCCAACAATGAAGAAGATAAACAAACACGCCATGACCAAGTTTAGCAACGCGTTGGCCGCCTGGAAAAATAGAGTGAAAGCAAGGATCATCGAGAAGAAGGAACCCTACTCCTAGATTGTAATGGATAATCCGACAATCACGGAAGAGCAGTTTCAAATATTCAAGGAGGCTTGCGAGGTCGAAGATGCCAAAAAAGTCTAAGTACATGAAGGGGCTTCAAGAGAGGAACATTGGGAGCCACCACCTCGGAAGCCGTGGTTACAGCGGAAAGAGGTCCAAATGGGCCAAGGAGGACGCGGAAGCCGCGAGTCTGGGCATCCCAGACCCCTTGGCGGAGTTCACCATCCCGCAGGAGCGTGACGTCCTTAGGGCCCGGCACCGTTGGGACCCAGTGAAAAAGGTTTACGAGACAACACCGGTCATTACGGAGTTCATGAGACTGCTGGTAATTTTAGTTTCTGATCAATTCGACTGCACACGTTAGTCATATTTGTAAATGATCGTTGTGCCTTTCGCAGAGAGAGCAGCACAGGATTGCGGCCGAAAGCGACTCGCCGTCTGAGGCATTGGCGAGGCCCAAGTGGGACACTCCATTCAACCGGGCATTGAACATATTGAAACAACAACCGGTGGATACTCGACCGTCATATGGACGTGTGCACGGTGTCGGAGACGGCGCCACGTGGAAGAAGTACTACCGTGAGACCACGGAGGAGAGAAAGGAAAGACGGAGGTTAAATGAAGAAAACATCGACAAGAGGGTTGATATTGCGGTTGAGAAGAAATCAATTGAGAGAGTCGCAACAGCGGTAGCTGCCGCAAAACAGGTGGCTTTAGATATTTCTACTACCTTGGTTCCGGCCGTTTTCAATTGGACAAGGAAAAATCCAAAAAAAGATGCAGCCGACTTTCCCCTTGCTGACTTCTTGGCGGGGAGCAGCTCGACTAGCGTTGCAGCAGCACCTGCAGCTGCACCTGCTCCCGCATCGGCTCCCGCACCAGACGTGCTAGGCGGTGCTTCATCTTTGGCTGAGCTCAACGCCCTCACGGTATCTGTCATACCGGCCCCTTCAATATAAATGTATAATCTCCCGTTTTCGTTGCCTTTCAGATGTCTCACGTCGCATACTTTTCTTTGCGGGCCGACGAAACCCCGTGCACCATATTGTACACCATCGGTGACCAGAAGGTGGACGTGGGGAAGGCGACGATAATGGAGCCGAAGGAACCACTGTTCCACAGCCGGCCGATCCCCCCGAACATCTTCAAGGTTTCCGTGGCCAGTTTCAAACCGGGCCACGAGAATTTGCCTCCTCCAGTACTACTGGGGGATGACGACGAGACACCGCGGCGGCTTGGTGATTGTTGCAATGCTGGGTGGGTCCTGTTGTGGCCAAAGAGTCTGCTTCGTCTGGAGGCGGCCGGGAGCACACCCATGAGCACGCAGCCTCAGCAAGGTATGAACATCAATACCCCACCTACCCAATTATCGTCGGGTGTCGGGTTGGGTGATAGCGGACGGGGTAAGGAGGAGGCTCCATTAGTCGCTGATGACGTCGCCATGGATGAGGATGAGGACGACGATGGCGCTGCTGAACAGTATGTCTATACTGGCGCCTCCTCAGGGTTTGAGCGTCATGAGTCGGTGCCTGAATTGCCGTCTCAACATATTATGGACGACCTTCCGATAGTAAAGAAGTTTAGGAAGAGAGCGAGGAAAGGCAAAAAAGCTGTTTCTATGATCCAGCCGCCTCAGCAGGCTCGGCTTCAGGACCGTATAGATATCCCCGGTGCGGATAAATGGCATATCCCCAGTCAACCAATCCTACCTGCAACAGCGCTACAGGCCAGATTCGGCGATCTAAAGAGACTTCATGACGATGTGCTACGGGTAGAGAAAGACCTCATCGCCTCGAAAGATCCAGGATACCCACTCCACGTGGTTAACATTCCGCGGCAAAGTCGTACGTCGACAGCTTCCACGCGGATAAGTTCTTCCTCCGATTCGATTACATATTCGACATGTTTCACGTGAAGAAGCTGGATTTTACGTTTGTCCGCATTTATGCCTTGCACATGAACTACATCATCGGGGTTGAGCAGATATGTCATATCTATGTCGCTGACCCGTACTACATGCACGAGGGCTTCTTGGGAGTCTGCGCAAATCACTGTGAATACGCGAGGGATTAGGTCGTCAATTTCATGCTCGCCAATAAGGACAAGGAGGCGATTCTCATGCCTTATCATCCCGTGTAAGTCATCTGCGCTGCTATCCTTCCTTCGATTTCAATCGTTCATTTGCACAGTGGAGGCTAATTAATTTGAGGACTTATTTTGCGCAGCGGCGGGCGTGCCGTCCTCATCATCCTCTACCCCCGATTCTCCCATGCTCTTTACTTGGACTCGTCGAAGAAGATTCACAAAAAGGATTACACCCACATCAAGGATGTTCTCGACAGTGCTATGTTTTACTACCAATCAAGGGGTGGAGAGGTCAGGGACAAGAAGAGAAGGGGCGGCAGGGTCGCCTTAGGCCATAAGACCGACTTCTGCTGCATCCAGCAACCAAACGATTCTCTTAATGATGGATTCTATGTCCTACACCACATGCTGGAGTACAGACGGGATCACCAGAACCTTCGCATGTCACCTAGATCCGGCGATGCCCATATTCTGCAATGGGCAAAGGACATAGGAGATATCGAGGATCATTGACTTCGAGCTGAGTTCTATAACATCCAACGCGAACTTGCCCAAATCATCATGAAGGAGGTCGTTGGAAAAACAGGGATGTTCTACGGAGAAGGAAAAATGTCGCGGTAAGACGTCCGAACATGGATAGCCTCTCAGCGTCTCGACCTGAAGCCTTTCACTAGGCTCAGGGACTATCTCCCTGACTTGGATGGATAGAACAACATGTTGGAGTGATTGTCGATATATGACAATGTGTCCGTTTAGTCCATACTTTCTGTATGACAAAACTTTGAGTTATGCACGGTGAAACTTTATTTGTGATGTAATTAAACCGTCCTCCTCCTCGACTAGCGAAAATCACTCTAGTTAGGGTATTTTGGGGTACGATGAACTTTGTTATTTATGCTTATGATATGTTGTTTTTATTTTTGCCAAGTCTGTCTATTTCTGTTGCTCAACTATATATGTTGCATATCATCGACTCATGTGATGATGCAGGTGCATAAATCATAGATGGCGAAGAAGTGCTATGCCAGGAGTATATATACGACAAGTGGCCGGAGTGTCAGGCCCTTCCGGTTTCCGAGCGACGGGCAGTAGTTAGTTTAGAGGTTCACGCTAATGCGAAAGAGGGATACGAACTCATGTTCTCAAAGTGATAGCTCTTCTCGCGTATATCATTGTTTAGATGGATGACGATGTATTTGCATATCATTCGAGACTTGTATCGCTATTTTCGAGATGATGACGAGAGACCACTTTGTGTTGGATGATGATTATGATGATGACATGATTTGATGAGACTAATTGTATGTATATGCTATGATTACATTTGTATGTGTATGATATGCTAAAGATTATTGTATAAAGCCTATTCAAATACAAAACAAATATGCAGGAAAAAAACTAATAAATAAACTAGTAGTAGCGAGGGGGGAAATTTAGCAGTAGCGCCGCATTCTCAGTAGCGCGTCCTAGCAAACAGCGCTGCAGATAATATCAGTATCGCCCTTTACCAAAGAGCGCTACAGCTATTCATGTATAGCAGTAGCGTGGGACAACCGGCGCTACTTCTATACATTCGCTGTAGCGCCGGTGCCCGCGCTACTAAGAGGCCCAAAACCCTCGTTGCTGGTAGGCTTTTCCCTAGTAGTGAGTGTGGAGGCACAATGCTCCCCAAGAAGCAACTAGGGTCACCGTATTCTCCTCACGCCCTCACACAATGCGAGATGCTGTGATTCCACTAGTTGTGCCCTCGAAGGCGGCGACCAGACCTTTACAGACAAGGTTGGGGCTCTCTCCAAAACCGAATTGGAGGCTCCCAACACCACACCATGAAGCTTTACCACAATGGAATATGGCTCCGAGGTGACCTCAACCGTCTAGGGTGCTTAAACACCCAAGAGTAACAAGATCCACAAGGGATTAGGGGAAATCAAATTTCTCTTGGTGGAAGTGTAGATCTAGTCCTTCTCAAGAAATCCCTAAAGAATCAACAAGTTTCATTGGCTAGGGAGAGAGGTCGGGCAAGTATGAGCTTGTGAGCAACAAAGGAGCTTTTGGGAGGAAGAGGTAAGTCAAGAAGATGACTCCCTTATATAGTGGAAAAAAATCCAACTGTTATGCACCCACAGCCCGTGCACAAGCGGTAGTACCGCTCAGGCAAGCGGTACTTCCGCTGGCATGGAAGTTCTGGGCATATAGTTCAAAATTGAACTAGTCAGGGGCGGTAGTGCCGCCAGAGCAATACTACTGCTCCCACCAGTGGTACTATTGTGTGGTGTTGAACAGTTGTCAGAACCCGCGGTAGTAGAGGAGGGCAGGGTGGTAGTGACGCCTTGGATGGTACTACCGCAACCAACTGCCGCTCTACTTCCGCGCAGGGGAAAGAGCATTCCAGAACACAAATTATAAGCGGTACTTCCAGTGGAAGTAGACATCGGTAGTTCCGCCGGAGCGGTGCTTCCGCTTAGCTTCTACAAGTCTAGTAAACCAATGGTAGTGGAGTGGTAGTTTGGGGAGAAGTACCGCAGGGGCGATACTACCATGCTGAATTGCCACTCCACTACCGCCCATTTACAGAACAAAAAATATAGGCGGAAGTAGGAGATGTACTGAACTGCGGTAGTACCGCTGGAGCGATACTACCGCTGGTCAAGGCGGTACTACTGCTTAAGTTGTTCTAAAAAGTCCAAGCAAGAAGGAAGGGTAAGCTCAGTTGCACGGAAAGGAAATAGGGTGCAGAGGACAGTGTACATGTTGATTCCACCCAAACCTTTCTGAAGCGGACCCCCTCTTAATAGTACGGTTTTCCTACGACTCGAGTACACCAAAAAAGAAAGGCATGCACAACACCGTCTTTGCGAAAGCTTTGAGGGGTTCCAATCGTCTTGTGCCAAATGATGGTTTATCTGAAATGCTCAATGCACATGAGTAATCTGCAAAGGCATTGTCATCAATCACCAAAACCACCGGGGGAGAAATATGCCCTAACAATCTCCCCCTTTTTGGTCGATTGATGACAACACGAGATTTGCACAAGAATAAGATAAGATAACATGCAATCCCAACATCTATAAAATATAGGCGGGCTCCCCCTAAATGTGTGCACTACTTGAGTATACCTTTGGAATGCAAAGCATACACACTAGGATCAACCCCCCCCCCTATATTTTAGAGACCGTCAATATTTGCATCAACAATATGAAACGAATAAGCAAGGATGCAAGTAAATAGCATGTGAGCATAAACATAGAGTGTGGTACTTGACATAAAGATAAAGATAAGGTAGCATATGTCTCACACCATAGGATAGACACTAAAGGTTCCACACACGAACATAAAGCAAACCAAATGAAAGAGTTCACGAGAGAACGAAAGCAAAAAGAAAGAAGACACATGATGTCTACTATGCAAGTTTATCCTTGTAGATGTTGTTGGGCCTCCAAGTGTAGAGTTTTGTAGGACAATAGCAAATTTCCCTTGAGTGGATGACCTAAGGTTTATCAATCTGTGGGAGGCCTAGGATGAAGATGGTCTCTCTCAAACAACCCTACAACCAAATAACAAAGAGTTTCTTATCTCCGCAACACAACCAATACAATGGTAAATTGTATAGGTGCACTAGTTCGGCGAAGAGATGGTGATACAAGTGCATTATGGATGGTAGATATAGGTTTTTGTACTCTGAAAATATAAAAACAACAAGGTAACTAGTAACAAAAGTGAGCGAAAATGGTATTGCAATTCTTCGAAACAAGGCCTAGTGTTCATACCTTCACTAGTGCAAGTTCTCTCAACAATGATAACATAATTATATCATATAACAATCCCTCAACGTGCAACAAAGAGTCACTCCAAAGTCACTAATAGCGGAGAGTAAACGAAAAGATTATTGTAGGGTACGAAACCACCTCAAAGTTATTCTTTCTGATCGACCTATTGGGCTATTCCTATAAGTGTCACAAACAGCCCTAGAGTTTGTACTAAAATAACAACTTAAGATACACATCAACCAAAACCCTAATGTCACCTAGATAATCCAATGTCACCACAAGTATCCATGGGTTTGATCATACGATATGCATCACACAATCTCAGATTCATCTATTCAAACCAACACAAAGAACTTCAAAGAGTGCCCCAAAGTTTCTACCAGAGAGTCAAGACGAAAACGTGTGCCAACCCCTATGCATAAGTTCACACGGTCACAGAGCCCACAAGTTGATCACCAAAACATACATCAAGTAGATCACGTGAATATCCCATTGTCACCACAGATAAGCACATGCAATACATATCAAGTGTTCTCAAATCTTTAAAGACTCAATCCGATAAGATAACTTCAAAGGGGAAACTCAATCCATTCTAAGAAGGTAGACAGGGACAAACATCATAAGATCCAACTATAATAGCAAAGCTCGCGGTACATCAAGATCATGCCAAATCAAGAACTTGCGACAGAGAGATCAAACACATAGCTACTGGTACATACCCTCAGCCCCGAGGGTGAACTACTCCCTCCATGTCATGGAGAGCGTCGGGATGATGAAGATGGCCATTGGTGATGGTTTCCCCCTCCGGCAGGGTGCATGAATGGGCTCCTGATTGTTTTTTCGTGGCTACAGAGGCTTGCAGCGACAGAACTCACGATCTAGGTTTATTTTCGGGGGTTTCTGTATTTATAGGAATTTTTTGTGTCGAGAACAAGTCAGGGGGTCCATGAGTCAACGAAAAGGACGGATGACGCGCCCGGGGGGTAGGGCGCGCCCTCCAACCTTGTGGTTTGCTCGGGACTCTTCTAGCCCAACTCTTTTGCTTCGGGGTCTTCTTCTGGTACATAAAAAATCATCGTAAATTTTCAGGTCAATTGGACTCCGTTTGATATTCTTTTTTTGCAAAACTCAAAAACAAGAAAAAAAAATAGAAACTGACACTGGGCTCTAGCTTAATAGGTTAGTCCCAAAAATAATATAAAATAGCATATAAATGCATATAAACATCCAAGATTGATAATATAATAGCATGGAACAATAAAAAATTATAGATACGTTGGAGACGTATCAACACACTGGTGACTCGTCAATTCCATAAAATCTCTCCCCTTTGGCATCAAAACACCAAAAAAGCAAAGAGCACTAAACACGTCCAGGGTGATGGCGATGCTCCATATCATCAAAACTCCTCATGTTCATCTGAGTCCTCGTGCTCCTTCGACTCCTCTGTTGTAGCTGCCTGATGCACCGCCTCTGAGTCTGACCACTTGCAATGCTGCGAGATCCAGATCTCCTCATCCCCGACCTACTCCTCAGAGCCACTAGTCTTCTCCTAACCTAGGGCCCTCATCATGACCTTATGGCGAGTGCGACCAGCCTTCTCAGCCACATGAGCCCTGTACTGACCCTTGGCCTCCATGCAGAAAAGCCTCTTCATCTTCGACTTGAGCTTAGATGCCCAATATGGTAGCTTCTCAGGAGAGGAGACAAAATCATAATCTAGCTCAGCCTCATCATTAGAATCAGTAGGGGCAATCTCCTCACTGGGGGCAGTAGGCACAACCCCCCGGTTCTCCTTCAGGTGCATATTCAGCATCAGATGAGCACTACTAGGAAAAGGGCTATAGATAGGATTGATACTAATGGCGCACCAGGGAAGTAGTGCGCCACTACTATATACTAATGGCGCACCTGTTGGTGATGCACCATTAGTGTGGAAGACACTAATGGAGCACCAGAAACAGGGTGCGCCACTAGTATTAATTTTTTTTCCATTTTTCCATACATACTAATGGCGCATCAGGTCGACAATGCGCCATTACTAGTTCTAACTAGTAATGGCGCACCAGGCAGGGAGTGCGCCATTACTGTAATTTTTTTCTTATTCTTTTTTTTGCAAAACTACTAATGGCGCACCGTTTCACAGTGCGCCATTAGTATATATATTTATATTTTTTACTTTTTTGCAAAACTTCTAATGGCGCACCACCTGCAGGTGTGCCATTAGTAACTAGGGTTACTAATGGCACATTTCCTTGTGGTGCGCCATTAGTAACCTGGGACCCCAACAAGATATTTTGGACAGCCCCACACCTACCCACTCACTTTACCCACTTCATTCCCTCCACCTCCTTCTCCAAGCTTTCGGCTGCCTCCTCCTCCTCACCTCATTTCCACCATAGATTCATCAAAATTAAGTGGTGAAATTACCTTTTTTGATAGGTAAGTAAGGGGAAAGCTATCTTCATGATGTAGATCTACTTTTTTTCTTCCTAGCTCGCTCCAACAACGTGCACATGCACTTTTTGTGGCCTAGCTAGATCTATGTATGTTTGTGGTGTTGCATGTGTTTGTGGTGTTGCATATATGTTTGTGTTTGAAGGTACCGGTATTTGAAATGCGATAGTTGCCAATATTTTGCCGGAATGTTTTGATTCATTTCTGTTTCGGCGAGAATTTTGGCACTATGCATTCTTTTTGGTCCTATTTTTAGGGATGGTCTTGCCAAATTTTTTCTTGGTTCTAAAATATCATTTTGCTCTACCCCGCAGGCGACCATGGTCCGCACGATGATTGAAGGCATCATGAATAGGTTTTTGAGCTCCACGAAGGCCGAGATGCTTCAAAAGAACGAGATAGAGATGAGATGTCCGTGTCGAAGATGCAAGCTGAAGAGCCTTATTGCGGACCCGGATTCCGGGCAGGTGCGGGACCACCTGCTCTTGCGTGGTTTCATGGATGGCTATCGGTGGCAAGGTGATGAAGATGACTATGAAGTCGTCCATGGCCGGGGCCGGGCAAGAAATGAGGAAGGGCAACAAGACAAGTACCACCGCGGCGAGGGCGGGCGAGAAGACGAAGAATCTCCAGGACATGATCACGACGGTGATGCTGTACACAGTCATCATGTAGAAGATGTCATACATGATGATGAGGAAGATCAAGACGAAGGGCATGATCATGAAGATGAAGATGCCGGAGCAGACGACGATGGAGGCTGGGTGCAGAACCCTCATATTCAAGAGCTGCTTCTCAAGCAGACGAATAACGCAAGAGCTGCCGCCCGAGAGAAAGCCAAGCTGGATCAACTGGAGATAGACGCGGTTACTCCATTGTATGAAGGATGTAGGCCCGAGGATACCCTCCTGAAAGTAACGCTCATGGCTCTGGAGATGAAGGTAAAACACAAAATGACCGACGCATGCTTCGACAAGAACATGTCATTCTGGCACGAACATCTTCCCAAGGGGAACAAGTGCCCGACCAGTTTCGAGGAGGCGAAGAAAATCGTGTGTCCTCTGGATTTACCGCACGTGAAATACCATGTGTGCATGAACAATTGTATCATTTATCAGGACGAGCACGCGGAGTCTACCATATGTCCGGTGTGCGGCGTCACTCGATACAAGAAGAAGAAGAAAGCTCCTCGAAAATCGGTGTGGTACTTTCCGATCACTCCTCATCTGCAGCGGTATTTCACGGACCCTAAGGTAGCAAAGCTCTTGCGTTGGCACGCGGATAGGGAGGAGAAGAAGCGGGAAGATGATGGAAATGATCCAGAGATAAATAAAAAAGAGAAGATGCTGAGTGACCCTAAGGATGCGAGCCAGTGGCAAGCGTTGAACTTCGAATACCCAGAATTTGGGAAGGATCCAAGGAACATCATGCTGGGCGCGAGCACCGATGGAGTCAATCCGTTTGGCAGCCAGAGAAGCACACATAGCACCTGGCCTGTGTTTGTGTGGATGTACAACCTTCCCCCCTGGTTGTGCATGAAGAGGAAGTACATTCACATGAGTATGCTAATTGAAGGGCCGAAACAACCAGGGAACGACATCAATCTGTATCTGGGGCGGCTGAAGGAGGAGCTAGACACGCTATGGAAAACGCCAGCCAATACGTGCGACGCCGCAGAGAAAGAATATTTCCCTATGAGAGCTGCACTACTCACGACGGTGGACGACTATCTCGGTTACGGATATCTCGCGGGGCAGGTAGTCCACGGATTTTCTGGATGCGTAAGGTGCATGGATGACACAACGTATCGCCAGCTAGATAGAGATCCCGGGTCTTCGAAAACCGTGTTCATGGGACATCGAAGGTGGCTTCGCGACGATGACCCGTGGAGGAAACGCAAGGATCTGTTCGATGGTGAAACCGAACCCCGAAAACGCCCGTGTACGAGGAGCGGCGAGGAAATAGACGAGCTATTGAAAAATTGGAAAGACTGCCCACTGCCGGGAAAGAAGCAAAAGGCGCCAGAGCCAGGAAAGATGCGAAAGGCGCCAGAGCCGCTGCTGAAGGTATGGAAAACGAGGTCTGTTTTCTGGGACTTGCCGTACTGGAAGATCCACCGTGTGCCTCACAGCCTTAATGTCATGCATATCACGAAGAACGTGTGCGAGAGTCTGCTTCGTACCCTGCTCAACATGCCAGAGAGGACCAAAGATGGGCCGAAAGCAAGGGCAGACTTGAAATCAATGGGCATCAGGCAGGAGCTTCACGCTAATGATGATGATGATGATGATGATGATGATGAGGTGAAGCAGGACACAGAAAGTCGTCGCAAAGGCAAAAAGGCCAAGAAGACCGGAAATGACTACCCTCCCGCGTGCTTCACTCTAAGTCAGGAGGAGATCGAGCAGTTTTTCACCTGCCTCCTAGGAGTAAAACTTCCTTACGGTTACGCGGGGAAGATAAGCAGATACCTAGACCCAGCGAAGCAGAAGTTCAGCGGGATGAAGTCTCACGACTATCACGTGCTGATGACGCAGATACTTCTAGTTGCAGTCCATGGGATCATGGACGCGCATGTCCGTGAAACGCTATTTGGCCTATGCAACTTTTTCGACGTCATCTCTCGGAAGTTGATTGGCGTGAGGCAACTCCGAAGGCTACAGGAAGAGATCGTGGTGATACTATGCGAGCTTGAGATGTACTTCCCGCCCGCATTCTTCGACGTTATGGTGCATCCGCTGGTCCATATCGTGGAGGATATCATCCAACTCGGGCCGACGTTCCTGCACAACATGATGCCATTCGAAAGGATGAACGGTGTCATCAAAGGATACGTTCGCAACATGTCACGTCCAGAGGGAAGTATAGCCAGGGGCTTTCTGACCGAAGAGTGCATCTCCTACTGCACGAATTATCTAGGCATCGAGAACCCCGTTGGTCTGCCCGTCAACAGGCACCTCGGCAGGCTCGCTGGATGGGGTCACCGTGAGGGTCGCCGCGAAATGCATGTCGACTTCGAGGGTCGACTCGCCGACTTTGAAAGAGCAAACCTAGTCGCGCTACAACACATAGACGTGGTCGATCCTTGGGTGGTAGAGCACAAAACCTTTATCGAGAAGACGTACAACGACCGAGGCCAACAGAGGACGGACGGAGATATACTCAAAGAGCATAACTCATGTTTCACACATTGGTTCAAGCAGAAGCTTCTGTCGTACCCTTTACATGAGGATTCTTCCGCGGAAGAACAACTCATATTCGCCTTGTCACAGGGCGCCGAGCACAACCTGATGACCTATGAGGCATACGATATCAACGGCTACACATTCTACACCGAGGACAAGGACATGAAAGGCGATGGTTATCAGAACTCCAGGGTAACGATGGAATCCTACACCGGCAACGACAAGGACAGATACTACGGAAGGATCAAGGAGATCTGGGAGCTGAGCTACGCTGGAGAGAAGGTCCCGATGTTCCATGTCAGATGGGCCAAGAGCGTCCTAAAAGAAGACCGGTATTTCACCACCATGGTTATACCCGAAGCCAAATCCAAGACCGCGGGCGCAAACGTCACCGCGAAAAATGAGCCATGGGTACTGGCTTCCCAAGTGGACCAATGCTTCTTCATTACCGACCCGTCAAAGCCCAGTCGTGTTGTCGTGAGGAGAGGCAAAAGGAAGATCATCGGAATGGATGGAATAGCCAATGAGCAAGACTTCGACAAGTACGGCGACCCGAAGATCGAACATGACGACGATGATGAAGTAGCAGCACACACCACAAGAAGAAGCAGGACCACCCTACCTAAAGGACGTCCGTTCCATAAAAGAACTCCATTTGCGAAAAAGAAGGGAAAGAAGATTGTGAACAGATAGCTAGCTAAGATCGATTGTATTTAAATCGTAGTCTTCATTTCTCGATTGTATTTCATGGGAACTTTTTGATATCATGAATATTTTTAAATTTCATGGGCACTTTTTGAATTCATGAGGACACTTGATCTCGATCCCCCTCCATCTCGATCTCGATTCCCCCTCCATCTCGATCTCGATCCCACCCGCACCCTCCCCCGCTAGCTAGCTCCACCGCCGTTGATGACCCACCGCAACCCTCCCCCGCTCCACCGCCGCCGACGAGCACCCGCCCCCCCGCACCCCTTGGGGGGTTATTACTGTTTTAAAAAAAAAATATTACTGTTATGATTTAAACAAGTTTGAACATATTTAAACACAAATAAATATCAAACATGATTTAAAATGCATAAAAAAATATTGGGGAGCCTGGGAATCGAACCCAGGACCTCCTGGTGTGTGTGCTGCGTATTGACCAGTCAGGCTAGTGGGCGGGGTCTGTTGTAGATAGGCTTAGGTTGTATATAACCTGACAAGTCGGGCTAGATTAAATTACTTATGGCGCACCCCTCGGTGGTGCGCCATTGCTATGGATGTACTTATGGCGCACCCCTGGGTGGTGCGCCATTGCTAAGCCTCCACCCACACTAAAATCCCCAATCTCCTTTCTCTCTAATCCCTCCCCTGCCTCGTCTCACCCGTGCCTGACCACCACCGCCCACCACTTCCCCCGTGCTCGCCGTCCCCGGCCGTGCTCGCTTCCCCCGCCGCACCCGACCACCTCCCTCACCGTCCTCCCTCCGCCCGCGCTCGCGCCCTCACTGTCCCCCTCCCCCCGCGGCCCCGCCTGCGTCAACCTCCCTCACGAGCGTGACAACTAGGGTTCCT
>NC_041392.1:591878993-591889358 GCF_002162155.2 Triticum dicoccoides | reverse complement strand
TCCTAGCCGCCGCCACCGCTGCCGGCGCGCCGCCGCGGCGCGCCCAGCCGACCGAACCCTCCGCTGCCCCGCCTCCGGTACAGGACCCCAGCAGCGCCTCCCCCCATCAAGCAACCACTCCCACCAGCGGTGCCCCCTCCCTGGAGCAGGCGCTCCTGCCTAGCAACGCTGCCGCCCGGAGCTACGCTGGCGACCAGTCCGTAGGCAGGTAGCCACCACTCCTTCGTCCTTCCTCCCTCTTCCCTCATCCCCCTCCCTCCTTCCTCTTGCATCCTCTGTTCAATTTTTTGCTTGCTGCGTGATTTTTCCAGACCATGCTCAAGTTTACATGTGAAAGTATTGTGCTTGATAGGTGTTTGTGATAATGCCTCTAAGGGAGGGGGGCATTGCGTCATTAGTCTCTGTATCAGAGTCTTTTTTTCCTAGCCGTGTTGTCACCGAAAAATGCAATAAATTTTCATGGTTCGAAACCTTTGATACTTGGCTTCTCCAAATGAGAAATTTATGCATGTAATAATTGGTTTACCTTAGTTTGCAGAAATATGAAATTAAGCCTTACTTAGTAACAATGTTTCAAGAAGATCAATTTGGAAGCTCTGCTTCACAGGATGCCTTCAGACACTTGCACATATCTTTCTAACTCATGCATTATTTCATCTATTAGACACTTCAAAGTGATGGCTTTCCTTTACCTTAGAGGAAAAAAAAATAATATCTTCTACTTTGCCTAGAGGAAATATAATTTCATGGACTACTTGTTATATCAAATTTTTAGCTAAGTTTTGTCTCCCTGTGAAAATTGGGCAAATTCCTTCTCAAAATCACATGTTTTAACTAGGAAGAACCTGAGATACTATGGCATCAACAATTGTAAGAAAAGAAATAGCAGGAGAATGAAGATTATATTAAAAAATGGTATTAGTAGTGGTAAACAAGCATATAATCCCTCCTAGGTAGTAGCAATAACTTTATGCAGGAGAGTGAAAGAAGAAGCATAGGCGATCAGGTTCGATCACGGTTGGAGAAAAATTGAGGCGTTTGTTGGCTCCAAGACAGTGATACAGGTATATACATGTGCTCTGCTTACTTGATCATACAGAAGATTTTCATATAAGAGTTACGTTTCAAGTTGCTGAACCTTTTCATATAAGTTTGCTTCCAAGGAGTTGTTCTCTGTCTGGTCCAATGCTGAAGAAATAAAAAGTGAATAGTTTGTTTGTTCCCTGTGTGGTCACTCTATTTTTTGAGTAATGACATTAGTTATGTTTGTTAGCAGCAATATATTTAAATGAAGCTTGTTCTTTTTCAACTGTTCAACTGATGCCATGAAACTGAATATAGTAGTTGAAAACCCTGTTTTTCTTCCTGATCGTGAAAATTTGAAGTCTTGTTTGTGTTTTGGTTTTGTTGGTTGAAAATTATGTTTAGTTTTTCATTTCATGGGTGCTGTAAAATGTGAAGGTAGTGAGTTGAGGCTCAGCATACAACTTATTTGGACTAACCAAGAGGACGAGGTATGTTGCTTGCCCAAGCTAAGTGACACGTACGCGCCAAGTTTTCTGTTATATAATTACCTCTTAGTGCTTAGTTAAACTGCATGATACGGCCATAGCAGATGGATGGTACTAGGTGTTGTTTTGTTTCTTGCCAATGTATTCAGAGAGCAGATGTGCCACTGCAGATTTCTTTTCTTGAAGGCAGCTCACATAAGTTTAGCTACAAGTGAACAACTTGCTGCTATTAGATCTAGAATGGAAGCTCACATAAGTTGAGCTGATTTTTGTCCATATGAAAGCAGAGGACCATATGGTCTGTGGCCTTTTCATCCATATGAAAGTAGAGGCACATTGTGGTGCTAGTTTGCTGGGTTTTGTCTCCGACCATCGTGCCGTGATGAATTTGTAGGTACCCCGAGTGGCCCTTGAGTTTGCCGGAATGTCGATTAACTTCTGTTCTGGCAAATTCGGGTACTCCATATGTCCTATTTTCAGCAAAGGTCATGCTGAAATTTTCCGTGAATTTTAGCGTGACTTTGCTAAAAATAGGACATATGGGGTACTTGCGATAATGCATGTGCCGAGGTATCTTAGTACTTAATTAAGTAGGATCAACTGCCCCTTTATTCTTCCTGCATTGAACCATAGGTGGCAATAGAGCCAAGTGATTAGGCCCAACTTAGAATTCTCCTTAGCATCGATAAACCCTAGATGATAAACCCAACATAGGTGGCATTAGAGCCAAGTGATTAGTGCCTAGTGATTAGGCCCAACCTATGGTGCCTCGGCATCGATAAACCCTAAATGATGAAAACTTAACTTGGCTGCTCCGGATGCCTCGGTGTCGATGAGAACCTAAATGATGTACGCTTAGGCTTTTAGGGTGCCTCGGCGTCGACAAACCCTAAATGATGAAAGCTTAGGCTTTTAGGGTGCCTCGATGTCGACAAACCCTAAATGATGAGACCATGATCTTGTTCCTTGACAATAACCAACTTTTTAACCAAACTTTTTTCCTATTTAGAGCGAAACATGGCCCACAACAATGAGGCCGGTGGTTCGGGCGGCAAGCAATTCTGGGAGCTGTCCCAGGAGATAGAGGAACAACCTCACCGCTATGAGGACGCCGCGGAAGACACCGATCCTGATTACCCAACCCCTACTAGCGTCGGGGATGACACCACTAATGGTGCCGCCGAGGATGCCACCACTGATGATGGCGGCACACACACAGATGGCAGCCAACCGAAGAAGCAAAGGAAGGACCGGCGCCCGAATGTGCTCCGCACCCTCAAGGAGGAATTCACTCAAGTGGACTCCGACGGGAATCCAACGGAGCCCAAACATATAGTCAAGGGGTACTCGCTTCAGCTCGGGTGCATTCTCCGGAGCACCGTCTCGATCAACACCGAGAACCTTAGGCATAAGGACCGAGGGAATTTGCGCAACCTCCTCTTCACGAAGCTGCATGAACGATACAAGTTCACCGCCGAATTTGAAAACACACGCCTCTCAGGGAATAAAGTGAACAGTGCCGCCCTCACGAAGATGAGCACGACCCTGTCTACTTGGAAAAGCGCGGTGAAGAGAATGATTGATAAAGGTGATAGTTATGAGAAGATCAAGGCGAAATATCCTTTGATGAGCGAAGATGAGTACAAGGAGTTCAAGATCAAGTGCGAGAGCAGTGCAACCTCCGAATCAAGTCAGTGGGGGAAAGAAATGCGGGAGTTGAACTTAGGGGAACACAAACTCTGTCCCGGCAGTTACAGAGTGACGGAGCCTATAAGGGACAAGGAGGACGCGAAGCGTGCCGAGCAAGGCCTACCGCCCCGCTTCGAGAAATATAGCGGTGACAAGCAGACCAGGAACTATGTCAGGGCCCGGTACAAGGAGGACCCGATAACAAAGGAGCTTACCACGGATCCGAAGACCAGGGCGCTTGAGCTTCTTCTGGTAAGGAATACACCACCGCGTAATTAGCTTCATATGGTTGCACTCTAATTAATCCCGAATATTTCTAAATGGTTCACGTTCCTTTCGTAGGACACTGAAAGCAGTAGCGCGGGGTCGTCTAAGAGCTCCCCTTTCGACACCCCTTTAAATAGGGCATTGAACGTAATGAAAAACAAGGATAAGCTCACTAAGCCGACATCAGCTGGTCGTGTGGCCGACAAAGGCTTGTCCACAAAATGGGGGTCATACTATACCGTTGGTGTGCGGAAGGAGAAAAAGACCAGCTCGAAAAGCTAGACACGCGAGGTTGAAGAACTCAAGGCACAAGTGGCGCGGATTCCGGAGCTTGTCCAAGAGCAAGTGCAACAACAACTTGGAACGATACTCAACGCCATGGTGCCTACGTTGATTCATGGGCTGACGACGTGGATTGCGAGCGGCCAACAGGGGCCTTCCCCGGTTCCCAGCTTCACGGCCAGCAACTCGCATAGCGCGCAGGCGGCGCCATTGGTGTCTCCGGCGGCGGCGCCATTGGTGTCTCTGGTGGAGGCGGTATTCGTGTCTCCGGCGCCGGCACGGGCATTGGAGCTTAATGCACCCGGGTGTACGCCGGCCGGCACCTCGCCAGCAAGCGCCCCCTCCGTCAGTTGCACGCCCGCCGTTGGCGGTGCCTCGACATTAGCCGAGCTCGACGGCATCACGGTAACCAAGCCTCTCGGCCGATGACTTCATCTCCTTGCCTTTGACTGGGCATCCCTGACACCCTGTACATGTTTTCGCAGGGCACCGCCAACGTTCCTTGCACTCTTCTGCACTTCGTGGGTGCCGAGTTGCTCGATGTCGCCAAGGGCAGAATCGTTCAACCGGGCAACCCCATGTTCCACGGTAATCCGATGCCACCCACAATGTATAGGGTTGAAGTGGTTCAGGTGCTGCTAGGCTGCGACGAGATGTTACCTCCGATTCGACCCGCTGGGGCCGACGAAGAAGATGAGATGACCCTCAGCACCTGCGTAAACTGGCCCCTGCTTTAGCCGAAGAGCCAGATTCGTTTGGGGACGGGGGACACCACCCCACAGACAAGACCGCCAGTCGTGCCGGCGCCAAGCCATGGCAAGAACGCCGCAACGCTACCGGACTTGCCGGACATCCCTATGGCACAGGATCCGGACAGCCCTATGGCATAGGATCCAGACAGCGACGACAATGACGATGGTACATTTACCAACGTTGATAAGTACTTTTCCGAACATGGGTACACTGACGATTCTGCAGGCCTCTTTCTCAAGAACCCAACCAAGACGACCGCGATCTAGCTGGTACGGCGTAGAAATCCAATTGCAACAGGCGTCGTCTGGCGTTCAGTTCTCAGGACACGCCTCCAGCTCCCGCCTTCACCGAGCCTCAGATAGCTGAGGTGCGAAATATTATCAGCCCCAACACGCTCAAGAAGGCGGTCTATGAGCAGAACTCGGTCCCATTACAGGAGATCAAGAAGAAGGGACGGAAACGAAAGACTAACAAGGGTGCCGGTGCGAGCCAGCCGGCACTGAGTTCGATCCGTGCTCAGGACGGGCCACCTTCACCTAAGGATATATCGAGGAGGGTGCATGTGGCGGGTAGGGCGATGCTACCGCCAAATATGCTGAATGCTGCAACTGGTGCTATGCGGAGTCTGCATGATAGTGTTCTTTCTTTGGAGAAGCAGCGTCTCAGAGAGAAGGATGTGGCATACCCGGTTTTCGTGGCCAAGGTGCCAGAGGGCAAGGGCTTTGTGGATGGAGACATCGGGGGTACGATCGTCCTGCGGTTTGATGACATCATTGCTATGTTTAACCTTCATCCGCTGCACTACACCTTCGTTCGGCTGTTTTTGCTGAGTATGGAGATGCGGATCATTAGAGACAAGACCCCGGACATCGTGATAGTCGACCCCTTCTACATGCGTGCCAAGCACTTGAGCAGCGCTGGGGACCGCCAAGTTGCGAGTTCACACCTCGAAGGCGTCATTCTGGCAAACCCAGATAAGGATAACTTCCTTGTGGCTTACTTTCCCAAGTAAGTCATCCCTTAACCGCCCCGTAACATATGATTTCTTAGATTTCGATCGTTCTTTTTTTTAACATTCCGTGTTCTGTGCAGTGACACACATTGCACACTCATCCTCTTAAGCCCGAAATATTCCATGGCCACGTATTTCGACCCGAACCGTAACTCCAAGATAGACTACACAAATGTCAAGAAAGTTCTTGATGATGTTCTCCCCGGCTACGCCAAATCTGGAGCCACCTACACCAAGGTAGTTCGTAAGTACAGCAAGCACATGTTCTCACACAATACGAAGTTCTGCTGCGTCAAGCAGCCGCCTGGCGGTCAGAAGGATGCCTACTACTCCCTCCATCACATGCGGGCGATCGTAAGGGACCATCATCAACTTCTTCTACCAGATAATCTCAAAGATTGGGCCGCGAGCTTGTCGGCAGTCCAGGACGCGGACCTCAGACAAGAATTCTTTCGCATCCAGTCGGAGTTTGCGGACATCATCCATCAAGATGTCCTTCATACCTCGGGGTAGTTCTTCCTCAGATGTCAACCGTCCAACAGTGAGATAGATGAAATGCTACAAATGCAGGGTGACAACGACCGCGATTTCATGACCATCACGACAGACGGCGGCTTCATCCACGCTCTTGTCTGATGAGTCGAGTCGAAAGTAGTGATGTGTAGTTCTGAAACATTGATTGGCTCATGTTGTAATTATACTTTAATGAATTCATATGTCTCTTTGGTTTGGACAGTCGTTCAACTTAGATGTAATCGATGCTATTTATTAGTAGGACCATGAATCGTGCTATTAATGTCTTGCTTTTCTCTTCCGATCCTTTTGTTGCATACTTATATATTCCTTATGTATTGTTGTTTGGCTTGTGCATAGAGATGCCGTCGTATGTCGTGTACAAGGGTAAGGTTCCCGGAGTCTACGACGACTGGGAGGAGTGTCGGAGACAGGTTCACCGTTTCAGCGGTAATAGTTACAAAGGGTACACCACTAGGGCGGAGGCCGAATCTAGATACGCCCGCTATCTAGCGGGAGAGAGGAGGGAGCGTTGGAGGAACCGGATGAAGACCAGTTTGCTCGCGATGATGCTCATCGTGATGACCATAGCTCTCTTCTATGTGATGGTAGTTTAGATGATCGATATCGACTTGTAATGTGAAGACAAACTCGATACTCGCGGTCTTGAGACTTGTAATGTTTTATCTTTGTTTGGTCTTTTGAATTCGGAGACTAATATGATGAATTGTATTCGGAGACTAATCTTCTATTGTATTCGATGAATCTGATGTTGCTGTGTGCTGCTGTCTATATTCTGTCTAATAATATATTTTATATTCTGTCTAATAATATATTTTGTAACCTGCGCAAAAATCAGAAAAGGAAAAAAACCAAATATTCATACTAATGGCGCATCACCACCAGGTGTGCCATTAGTATGCCAAAGGATACTAATGGCACATCAACAGAGAATGTGCCATTAGTATGACAAAGCCATGCTTACGTATGGCCCCCCCGGGAGGCACACTAATGGCGCATGCTGTTACATACTAATGGCGCACTAGTTGGTGCGCCATTAGTATACCAGATACTAATGGCGCACTTGTGGTGCGCCATTAGTAAGATATACTAGTGGCGTGCTACTAATGGCGCACTGGTAATGCGCCATTAGTAGGCAAAACCAGTGCGCCATTAGTAGGCCTTTTCCTAGTAGTGGAGTCACCATGCACTCAGTAGGAAGTACCTCGCCTGGAAACTCAGCAGCTCACTTCTCCTCAATCTGTTTAAACATATAAGGGCCATATATGGGCACCTTTCAGTCAGGCACGATAGAGCGAAGCTCACGCCACATGATGTGTGAGATGTCCAAAGTAGATGACTTCCCTTCTCCTTGATGCACATTAAGAGGAGAAACACCAAATAGGAGTGCACCATATCCAAATTCCTAATGCGAGGGAAGAGAGTGCTGCGAAAGATCCAGTGCATAATGTCCAAAAATGGAACGAGCTCCGTGTGAGTCCCCTTGAGAGTCTTCACTGTCCTGGAGTAGCGTATAAGCTTTGACTTGTGCATGGGAGGTGATTCCTTGTGAGGCCGGAGACCAACTGGGTTGTCTTCACCCTCATCTGCAATACCCAAACAATCCATGAAGTCCTTCCAATCAACCTTGAATCTCCTTCCACCGGTCATCCATGACATAGATCTCTCCTCATTTGCATGGAAGTGAACCGTGGCATAGAATTGAGCCACAATCTCTGGATCATAGCCCTTGTTGTATGTGATGAAGGGAATGAGCCCCCATTGATGACAAAGAGCAAGAGCCTCTCCAAAGTATGCCAGATCCTTCTCCATACGAGAGACATCAATAGAGTTGATCGTCACAAACAAGTTCTTCTTGGCCTTTAGAATGTCAAGGTAGATCAATGATTGCTCCTTGGTCCATAAGGGACGACCAACAAGTGCCTCATCCTGAGCACAAAGATACGGGTTGCGAATGCGGAACACCTCAAACTCCTTTGCGGTCATCTCATCAGGAGGGGTGTACTTCTCCTTTTGCTTACTGGCTGGTGACTTCACGTGACGCCTGGGAGGACCACTAGAACTAGAAGGAGTGCCATATGAGGTACGGTAGTGCTTAGATCCACCCGGATGCTCGGGGTTCTTGCGACGAGCATGATGAACAGAGCTACCATCACCTGGAACCCACAAACACAAAGCAAGGGAAAAGCAGGTGTAAGGCCATAGCATAAGCCAAGAGACATAAAATGAGAATAGAAGTAAGTGCAAAAAGTGTGAAAATCCATATCACAGCGGTAGTACCACTGAAGGGTAAGCGGTAGTACCGCTGGATACGAGTGGTAGTACCGCTACAAGCAGCAGTACCATCTGCATCCAAGCGGTAGTACTGACCACCCGATGGGATGACTTCTGCGGTGTGGATCCGGTAGTACCGATGACGTGAAGATGTAAACTTTTGGAAAAAACTACTATACTCCTATCTAGCAGCCACCCTTCATCCTACTCATGCCTAAATTTAGCCAAAAATCTACATATACCACATGCATTGCCCTAGAACCAAGATTCAAAAATTAGAACCGTAGGAGAGGAAAAGGTGGGGATCGATCCCACCGGTCGAAAACGGAGAAGACGACACGGATTAGGAGGGTCGGAGCCGGCCTCTAGAGTAGTTTTGAGTCTCCTGAGAGAGAGAACACAAAGAGGAAGTGAATAGGTATGGCGGAGTTAGAACTCCACGTGCTTACCACTTAAACCCCTCGTGGGTCCTCGAAGCGGTAGTACCGCTGGGGTCAGCGGTAGTACGCCTGAGCGGTAGTACCATTCCCTACAGTGGCAGTACCGCCTCAATGCGTCAACAGGGGGTCAACACACTACTCAGCGGCAGTACCGTTGGCCTGCGCGCGGTAGTACCGTTCTTGCCAGCGGTAGTACCGCTTGCTACCAGAAAACTGCACTTGATCAAGAAGGGAACAAGGGCTTATGCAATATTTGAGAGGTTGAGGATAGGAAGGCTTGGGCTGGAGAAAGGAACACAACAGAAGGAAAGGAGTACTCCAAGGTTAAAAATAACCAAAAAGAGAGCACACTTGGATTAGTCCAACACCCGAAAGCCTACAACACGAACGAACAACTCAAACCAAAAGTAGCCAAGCCTCTCAAAGAGAGAGGGCGGTGACCAAGGTCACCTATCACTACTAGGGAAAACCTTATACACAGAATCTTAGCAGCAACGCGGCACAAAAAGAAGCGCTACTGCTAATTAGCAGTAGCGCGGGTTTTTACCCCTCACTACTACTAAGTTGATAGTAGTAGTGTGGGTTTTTAACCCTCGCTACTAATAAGCGGTCTCTACCGTGCTCCCCGACACATGCCATAGTAGTAGCGAGGGGTATAAACCCGCGCTACTACTAAGTTGATAGTAGTAGCGCGGTTTTATACCCCTCGCTACTGCTATGTACGAGGTAGGTGAAGTCGCCATATCCTCGGCCGAATCCCCATCTCCTCTCCAAAATCCCTCCTCTTCCACCATTCTCTCCTCTCGCTTTCCATACGCTCTCACATGGACCTCTTGCCCATGCGCCCATCCATCTCCGTGGCGCCGAAAGAGGCCACCGCCTCGCGCCACCGGCGTCTAGGAGCTCGGTCTTCCACCACGTCTAGGAGGCCGCCGCCCCGCGCCACCACACCGGAGCACCTCACCACCAGTGACTAGCTCCGCTGCTCCCTACATCACCTTCCTCTCTCCCTCGGTTTTCCTTTCCTCTCTCTCCCTCTGGTTTGACTCACCCTCCCATGTCCATGCCCGTGCAGGTCGTCGCCATGGATGACCCGGAGCTATCTGGCATGGTCAGGAAGAGGAGCCCCACGCCGCGGCATGGCTCTGCCATAGAAACGGGCCCTCTCCAACAGCCACTGCTGGATCTGGTCTTCCGCTATCCGTTCATGCCTCCTGCAACGCCAATCATCGCTAGATCGAACCACTGCTACCATTAACAACACGCACGGGATCGAGATTTTTTTGTTTTGTTTTTGAAAGTAATAGCAGTAGCGCGGGATATAAGACCCGATACAGCTAATTAGTAGTAGCGTTGTTTGCAACGCACGCTACAGCTAACCATGTATAGCAGTAACGCGTGTCAACACGCGCTACTGCTACAAGTTAGCTGTGGCACCGTATCAGTAGCGCGGGCACCCGCGCTACTGATACACCCAAAACCCGTGTTGCTGCTAGGCTTTTCCCTAGTAGTGTATATTTGAGTCAATTGGTATGGCACCACAAAGATTTTAACCTTCGGCCCATGACCAAAACTTTACTTTGAAGCACAAGTAGCATCAACA